>NW_017306945.1:770549-813152 GCF_000935625.1 Nanorana parkeri | reverse complement strand
GAATGCTCCCCTAACCTCTTCCCCGTTAACTATTCTTTACCATCACCCCAACCTCCATGTGTTAAGATTAAATAGGAATACAAATATCAGTACAAAACCTTAAAGAGGATATAATTCTTCTCCACACTAACCTGGATTTGGGCTTTAATGTTTTAAGTACATTTATATTTGATGGATTAGTAAGACCATATACAGGAGTATATGCTTAAAATATATTTTATAAGTATTATCCAGTATATTAGTTTTTGAAAAATTGTCAAGCAAGTTAATTTTCTTTTTACGATTAAGTAAGCAGTGACAGGAGTGTCTGTGGATTTGGTATATTTTGATTTTGCTGAAGCCTTCAAAATGGTTCTCCAGTAGTCAATGTGTAAGATCTATCAAATTGGATTATAAAATTTCTAGAAGGGTAGAAAAGACCTTATCCAGAAGGTTGTAATTAATGATTCTTACTCTGAATGGTCTAAAGTTAACGGTGGTTAAGCTCAAGCTTTAGATTTTGGGAACAGATGGTATAAAACCAAGATATTAAAGAGATGGAAATAGCTGGCTCAGACCCCAAACTTTCCTAGTTTGCTGATGATGTCCTCTTCACCCTGGCCTCCCCCCATACATCTCTACCAAACCTTATGAAAACATTTAAGAACATTGTTACAATATCAGAAGTATTAGTAAACCAAGCTTAGTCTCAAGCAATGAGCATTACCTTAACTCAGTGGTCTCAAAGTACCGGCCCGCGGACCAGTTGCGGCCCGCGAGCCGGTACTATGTGGCCTGCAGCCCGCTCACAAGTCTGGTACATGGTCACGGACCGCATACCAGACCTGCGGGAGCAGCTACACGGTCTGCATCTCTGTCGGATGCAGACCGCATAGCTGCTTCTGTGCCGGCACTCGGATCCTTTCAGCCGGCGTCTTCACTAAACACAGGCCGAAAGGATTGATTAGATTAGTAATGTCTGCAGTAGACATTACTAATTGCCACTAGATGTGACGCTTGATCGCTTGTGTCAGAAGCTGTCACTGCCGTTGCCGGTCCCGAGATCCGCTGTGCCCGATGCGGCCGGGACCGGCACGGCTCTGTAACAGGAGATCAAAGGGAGTTCAGTACACTGCCTGGGCCTTACTTTTTGCATCTATCATGTCTCCCAATACATCTTTTTTTTTCAATACAATTTTATTGATTTTCCAAAACAAGAATACAATTGGAAAAAATCAGAAAGAACATACAATAGACAGAAACAACACATCTCCTCCAATGGGATTAAATACCAATGAGATAAAACATAATTGCAAACTATGTAGGGTAGCCACTAATTCGTAAAAACATAAGAAGATGAATGGAAAGAGAGGAAGAGGGAAGGGAAAGGAAGAGGTAGAAGGAGTAGGACAGAGAAAGAAAGAGAGCTCCCCTGTTGTGTATTGTCAACAAATATCTTGTAACGGCATGACTCAAGTATATGTCTCTTGAGACTGGGATATTAGTCAGGTAGCATGGGAAAGCTCAAGTAAACAAGTATCATAGCGGAGGGAAGGATAGTTGGGTAAAGTAAAGAGCACACTTACAGAAGAGTGGCCTGGAATAAAAAGGCATAAGAAAAGAAAATAGAACGGGAGGGAGAAAGAGAGTATGTCACAAGAAGAAGAAAAGCCAAAAAACGGGAGGGGGAGGGAAATAGGGAACTAGGGGCCAGTCTCGAACAAGCAAAAAGGGTATACCAAACAAAAACTAAAAGCGGGGGGCTGCATAGCAGGTCTAAAAACATGCAAGGGATAACAGAAAGGCCATCTCAAACCTCACAGATATGATCGACCCGCCTAATCCACTCCGTCACAGTATGCAAAGATTTAGGGGATTTCAGGGGAAGCTGTTCATGCCAGTGCAGAAGGAATGTCGACGGCGAGAATTGCAAGGACAATCCCATAACTTGGGATACAATGTCATGGACTTGTGTTCAGTACGCTGTAAGTGCTGGGCATGTCCAAAAAATGTGGCGAAGATACGACATCCTTCTGACATCGCCAGCAGAGATTTAGTGAGGTACGGTGTTGTTAGTCAGGGGGGTCAAAGGACTTTCACCAGATGCTAGTATGCTTTTAAGCTTTAAATGGGAGATTTCGGACAATGTTGCAGAAATGAGTCGATGGAAGTGGTACCTGAATTCTGATCAATTCACAACCAGGCTCTCAACGTTAAGGGTAATGGAGACCAGGTCGGCTCAATATTAACCCATTGTTTGTATTGTGGATTATTGGATTGGACATGCCTGTGAATAATCCTGGCGTGATAAGAAACGTTGTATTAATGATTGACATCCAGCACTCCCAATCCAAGTTTGGAAGCTTTCATCAGTGACCAAGCAAGACGGGGAGGTTTATCCCTCCAAACAAATTTGGAAAAATCCCCCAGTCTGGGAAAGACGTTCATCTTGAGCAGAGCAGCTCTGCCAAACCCCGTAAATGTCAAGTTATGCCATTTCCTGAGATCTGCCTATATCACAACTCTAAGGGGAATGAAGTTCAACAAAAACAAATCAGATACATTGGTTGGTAATTTGATCCCCAAATAGTAGATCTAGGAGTCGCACCACTGAAAAGAATGTGGTAGACATGTGTGATTAGTTTAGTTCCAAATCGAAATTCGGACGAAATTTCGGAGATTCGGATGTATCCGAATTCCGAATTACAGATATAATGAATGCAAATGAATCCGAATTTCCGATTCGGTTTTTTTGGACGAACTTTCCTTTTTTGGACGAAATTTCGTTGCAGCAAAGTGACATTTGAGAACAAAAAAACCTTTTTCTCCCTCTTAAATGTCACTTTGCTGCAACGAACAAACAAAACTAAATTTTGTACGGATTTCGCCCGAATTCCGAAACAAATTGACTTTCGGACCCGAATTCCAAAAAACGAAATAAAGCAAAATCCGAAACGAAACAAATTTTTTGCTGGTGCACATGTCTAGAATGTGGTAACTTGAGATTGTCAATCAAAGTCAGGAATGTGTTTAATATTAAGATCCGCAGATTTGTTATAGTTATTTTTTTAATTAGATAAGGAACTATAATCCATCAAATAGACAGTCTGGCTGAATTATAGTTGGCATTTATCTGATTAATTCCAGGTGTTCTTACATTTATTGTACCTGCCTGAGTGGGGTGTGACCCTGCTGCAGTGTGGGGCAACCAATGGGAGGACATTATGATTGTGTATGGCTCAGCAGCCAATCACTGGGGATTTCATGGCCCGTGGTGCATACTGGGGAAATTAATATATACTCAGTGGAATTGTCCTGTGCTCCCAAATTTGAAATTCTGCAATAAAGTTACATCAGCATTACAACTACAGTCTGGATCTCAGTCTTGTTGGTCACCAGAGGAGGGTGGTAGATGCTATTTGGGCAGCTGGGTGCTAAAATCCCTAGACAGGCTATGGAAGACCCGTTCATTCCAGTGGCTCCTCTGGGGGCCAGCAGTACAGGGTCATCAGTCATTCGAAGACGATTGGGGTTCAGGAAGTAAGAAAAGCATATCATCTTAGCTATAGCAGCTATTTTGTGTTCTTCTCCACCTATTGTGATCCTGTGAATGTGTGCATCCTGCTGAACTAGTCTGAGGATGGCTCAAGAGTCAGGAAAAAGAGTGTTGCGAGAGAGGGGGCAACCCTGACGGTTCCCATTCGCCACAGGGAAGTAGTGTGAAATACACCCAATATTTCTAACTCTTGCAGTGGGTTTAGTGCAGGGGTGCCCACAATTGTTGTGTTAAGATCTACTTTTCAAATGACGAGCTACATGAGATCTACCAAAGAAAAATACAACTCCCTTGCTCTCTCTCCTGGCTGTCCCTCCTCATGAATTAAATTGATGGCTTTGATGGTGTTGTCCCTGGCCTCGTGGCCAGGCACAAAACCAACCTGGGTAAGGTTAATTAGAGTGGAAAGGTAAGGGAGAAGTTGATTCGATAGGGCTTTCATGAATAGTTTTAAATACACATTTAGGAGCTAAATCGGCCTGTAGCTAGAGCAAAGGTAGGAATCTTTCCCCTCTTTGTGGATTACAGTAATTTGGGCTTCCAAGGTGGCAGCAGGAAGTCCACGTTCACGGTCCGCTGAATTGAAAGCGCTTAGAATGTGTGGCATCAGGACGTCAAAAAAATGTTTATAATATTGGGTAGTAAGGCCTTCTGGGCCTGGACTCTTACCGGATTTGGTTTGCTTTAGCACCAGAGTTAATTCTTCCCTCGTGATGGGATGTTCGAGTGACTGAGCTACGTGATCAGGTAAGGATGGCAGAGTCCTGTAAAAAGGAATGAATATAAGCTATCTGTGATTGCATAGTGGAAGGTGCATTATCTTGTGGTTTTAAGTTATATAAGGTATGGAAGTATTCCTGAAAACAAGCTGCAATGTCAGGTGGTGAATGCAAAATATTGCCCGAACTGGATTTAATACCTCGTATGTAGAATCAGAGTTTGTTGGCTCACACCACTCTAGACAAAAGTTTATCACATTTGTCTCCCACTTCATAATACAAAACCAGTATGTAATGTAAAAGCACAGCGAACCTTAAATCCAAGGACCTGAACCAACTCTTTTCTTACACTTCTGAATTCCTGAAGGGTCTGTTGCACTTCATTTCCTTGTGGCGCAATTCCAGTTGCAATATTCAGTCAAGAAGAGACCTAGTCTTCTCTTGTCTCTGTTTCTTAATTTTGGAGGCATGAGCTATAAAGCAACCTCTGATATAGCATTTGTGTGCTTCCCACATTATCATGGGAGAAGTCTCCCCAGTAATGTTATAAGTAAAATATTCCCGAAGATCAGCAGAAACTTGGTGAACTATGCCTTTGTCAGTGAGAAGAGAAGGATTGAGTCGCCAGGTTGACTGAGCATGATAAGGTGCGGAAAGCGTAGAGGAGGCAGTGATGGGTGCATGGTCAGAGGTTATGATATGACTTATAGTGGCTGCCGTAGGTTTGGGGAGATCTGGTTAAGTAACAAAAATATAGTCAATTCTGGTGTATTTTGAATGAATCTTAGAGTAGAAAGTGTAGTCTAGGCCTTCTGGATACAAAGTTCGCCAAGTGCCACATAGTCCCAAGGAGGACAACTTCTGTTGTTAAGAGCTTGGTAAGAAAAGAGGTAAAAAATGATGCATGTTTTTTGTTTGGAAGATAAACAGATGTTATGATCAGAATCGTCTGGGCCAATCGACCCTTCCAGGCCAGAAACTGCCCCTCCTCATCCCGTAAACGTGTCCTGGACCGTAAAGGGTACTGATTCATGGATTAGAATTGAGACTCATTTGAAATTGTTAGATGGAGATGATGTCAATACAAGGATTCGGCTGTCCCATTAAGACTCACCTTTAAATCATCTGTATCAGCACACCACCAGTGCTCATGATAGCGTTGTTACCTTGTATGCTCCTGCTTGACCCAGCTGATATCTGCTATGTATATATGGTGTATGACCCGTCTAGTTTTGACCCTGCTTTTGCTCCCTTCTGATTCGGTACCGATTGGACTCTGATCTACCTGTGTATGACCCGGCTTATCTAGACTACGCTTTTGCCTGATTCTACTGTGGTGATCAATACTAAACTCGGCATGTGTGTGAATTATAGCTGGCCCAGGAAGGTTAATGTGACTTGTCAGGCCTCTGATCATTCTATGATTCATATGTGTAGATTTCGCTTGATGAGATCCAGATATTTATGCGATTAATTTTACGATATCATTCTCCGATTCTGAGTTATGAAAATTGGTATAATATGGTAACTCTTAATTTATGACATTTCTTCCTTATCCACCAGGTGATCTGTAGAGAATTAGCTGAACTGTGCAGGACAATTACTGTGGTATTAGCTATTTACAACACCTATCTTAAAAAGACCATTGTGGCTAATCCACACACAAGCTTTATATTAACAATCAGGTTTTGGTGCAAAGGCTTTAAATTATCAAAAAGACCAGCTTATCAGGTCTGGAGCTAGAGTTGAGAATGTCTAAACAAACTAGGCAGATAGAATTAATAATTAATAATGAGATGCTACAATCTCATTACCATCACACTCTACAGGTGGTACTACAATCTTGCACACCTGACTAAATATATTCTTACCTACTCACATGCATTACAGTATATACATATCTCTTACCCCTGGTTCTGCAGGCATGCAGGGCTGTGCTGGTGCTTGTAGTCCTCCAGACATGTGCTCTGAACCTGACTCACTCTTGCACCTGTCTGCAAGCTTTAGGCGTCAGCCAACCTCTCCTGCTGTTTCTCATGCAGCTTCTCTGCCAATCAGTGCAGTCTGTTTGTAGCCAATCCTGTGGATCCTCTCTCTTCCTGTCTCTATTTAAACCCTGAGCAACGCTTTCCTAAGCTAGTTGCCGAGTCCCCCATTTGTGATTTACCCTGAATTCCTGGAAGTTTTCCCGTGAACCGAACCTTTGGCTTGTCCTTGGAAATCCCTGTCTACTGGCTGCCCTGTGCTTCCCTTTTGTCCTTTGAAATCACTGTGCTTCCCTTTTGTCCTTGTAAATCCCTGTCTACTGGCTGCCCTGTGCTTCACTTTTGTCCTTGGAAATCCCTGTCTACAGTCTACGCTGTGCTTCGCTTTGTCCCTGGAAGTCTTCAGCCTGTCCCTAACCTTTGATTTGTACCCTGTACCTGTTAGGTGAGTTGGGTGGACCTAGGGATTGTGACCTGGGGTCAGCACGCAGCCAAGGCCATCTCCACCATCAGGAGCTCTGGTATTACGAACCTGGTCTGGGAGACTGGATGGTTGAGGAGGCTTCCCTTGCACCTCGTGTCTAAAAGCCCTTTGAGGATGGTGACAGAGGCCAGGCAGACACCGAGTGGCACGAGTGCCAGTAGTTATGAAACCGTGCAAGTAGAAGGGTAATCCAGAATTCAAAGTCGAGGCAAGCCGAGGTCAAAATCCAGGAGGTCAGTTGCAGTACCGAAGGAAGAGGCAGAAGAATAATCAAAACAGTCCAGGGTCAAAAAGGCAGGCGGCAGTCAAGGCAGGTAGTTGAGGCAGGAACGGGTCAAAATCCAGGCAACGGCAATCTAATATTCAAGACAGGAGACACAACACAGACAGGAGCTGATAAGACAATCCAGCAAGTAAGTGACAGGCTGGCTTGGTTTAAATAGGGAAGTGAACTAATCAATTATGTCACTTCCTGTGCGCCTTTGGCACCTTTTTCTTAGAACACGCTCCATCTGCGCATCACTTCCTGTGCGCCACATTGCGCGTCTTTCTGAGGGAAGTGGTCGTTGTGCGCATGCGCGTATTCTTCTGCCTAGCGGTACTTGATGCATGCGCGGAACGGGCATGGTGCTTACATCTGGCGAATGCCGGCGGGCTCTTAGGATTCCACATCCTGGGAGGACCCCATGCCACCTAATCAGCATTGCAGCACCCTGCCTTGTATTTGAACTTCCAGCTCAAGCTGACTTCCACTGCCTCATTCACATACCTGCTCTGTTCCCTGCTTGTACTCCAGCTCTGGGAGTTGTCAGCCTACACTGCTTGGAACCTTTTCTCAAAGTGTCCCTGCCAGTGTAGTGGAAAGGGTCCACATATCTGACTACAGTTTATACTTGTGCGTCCCAATCCATGAAAACAGGTTGCACTGCACCTGGCACAATGGTCTGTCTGGTGGACTTGCCCTAGCATAAGCAGATTATGAATACGAGTATACAAACTGATTCTCATTATACTAAAAGATTTATGTCACATTGGTTACTGATTTATGCTTTGTAATTCTGAAAACCAGTAAAACATTTGTAAAAGAAGCAAGAGCCCAACACATAGCAGAATTTTCGGACAACTTTGTGGATTTTGAGATGAGTTTTTAAATGCTGACAATCCAGGTAATGCAGAACAAGAGCCACAGTTCATTAACACTAAGGTGTCTGAATGAAGGGATGCCTGTTGAGCTGTTGTTTAAGCAAAACCTCTAGCACTACATTAATACAGTCCTATTGCTGAATCTAGGCAGCACTGTGACACTGCCATAGTTGCCACCAAAGACTACTAAGAATCTATGGTTTTACCAGGTAAGCCAAAAAGAAAAACTATAGCTGGCCATACACCCTAAGACTTTTCTTGTTCAGTCCCTAAGGTTAACAGCAGTCACTGTTCAATCTACAATTCTCCACCTCGCTCCTTCAAGAAAAGTCGATAGAAAAATCAACTTTTGTTGAGCTGGGTGGTGCTGCCAGGGCAACCCATGGATTGGATTTTGGTGAATTCAGCAGGAAGTGGCCGAAAGTCGATCAGCATATGACCAGCTTAAGTCTGAGATAACTGCTGTCAGTTTGAGATTGAACAGAAAGCACCTTGTATTTTCCCTCAGATCCCACTGAGAATTGGTGTGGAGTGGTTTCTGGTGCATTCTCCTTCTGGGCCTCTTGCCACTTTTTTAGGGATGCACCGATACCAAGTACCGTACTCAGTGCAAGTACAAGTACAGATACTTTTCGAGCTCCAAGACTAGACTAGAGAAAAATGCAAAAGTTAGGTGGCAGCTGTCATTTGTAAGGAGCACATGGAGCTCCTGGGATTTGTACATCTCTGTTTTAATATATGATTTTGTTTTTATAAATATAAATAAAGGGATGCACCGATACCAGTTTTGCGATTACAAGTACTGGTATTTGCCCATGTACTTACAAGTACGAGTACTGATACATTTTTGTTTATTGTCATGTGACAGTTTTGCTAAAACAATATTGACTAATGATTTCAGGACAGTGGTGGAGCACCAGAGCCAGGTCCCAGCTGCAAACGCTGCAACCCTGGTAGTTCTCATGAAAATGCCAAGTATCGGCATTGGTACTGGAAAAATATCCGTGCATCCCTACACTTTTTCTTTCTGTCCTGACTTTGCAGTAACTTGCAGCGTTTACTCTGTTCCATATTTTAGCTTTGATACACAGTTCTTCTTACCCCTAGCATACTTTGGACAATACCTCTGCATTATCTTTTAAATATGCCCAGCTTTTATGACTTCTGCTTGACCCTCAAGTATTTCTGTGCTATTCCGTTGGAACCGTACTGCACTTTTGGTGTGAATTAAGCTGGCTGGAATTACCTCCAAGGACAGGTGAATTCCCAAAGGTCAAGAACATTGCAGCAGTGATTATAATGTCTAAGCAAGTGGACAACTATTACAACTTGTAAGAAAAATAAAAAAAATATTTTGTCATTGATGTGTTGTATATTGTACTAAAAATAATACTAGCTGGTGCTGATTTAGTTCTAGCCTTGTATCAAAACTGTGACACATTTTGTTTTTTCTAAGTACCTGTAGTTTTTCTGCAATAGTTGCAGTTGGTTGATTGTTCATTTCAAAACTTGTTTTCCGGTAAAAACCTGAATTGTATAGCATATGCCAGGTCTCTGAAAAACACTTTTTCATTTCTCTGGTATAAACCTTGATTATTATCTTCTAAAGCTGCGTGCATGCAGATTTAGCGATGAATCATTTTTGCAAAGGAAAATATTTTAGCCTATAATGAAAATAACTTTTTGCTCACTAAGACAAACAGTTCAACATTCAACCTATAGCACTGAAGCCTGTAAAATAGTAAAAGGTGTCCACTCCTTGAACAGTAATCAGTTTAATCAGTGGAGTGACTGCTGCAGTAAGAATGAGAAGACAAGGTATGTGTTGGTGGTAGGGGGCTCCATTATTAGATGGACAGATAGGGTACACTTTAGTACCAGTGACAAAGTTAGAGGAAGGACCTCAAAAATGTTGTTAACTACCTCCCGGCCGGCCGTTGTGTATACACTGCCGGCCGGGAGCTTCTTGGATGTAACTGGGCGTGTATACACGTCCTGTTACATCCGCCCGCTCAGGCGCGTGGCGCGTGATAACACTAAACTGATGAGCTGTAAAAGCTTTTAAAGCGTCGCCTATGGCCAATTTTGGGTATGCTAGTTTTTTGCGAGTGCGCACAATTTTTAAGCTTGACATGTTTGGTGTCTATTTACCCGACGTGACCCCGTCTTTTATATTTTACCAAAAAAGTGGGTAATATTAGTTGTTTTATAACATAATGTTAAAAAAAACCTTTTTTTTCCCCAAAACTTTCAGTAATTTCTCCTGAATATAGTAAAAAATAAAACCCCCCAGTGGTGATTAAATACCACCAAAAGAAAGCTCTATCTGTCCCAAAATGGTATAAAATTAATTTCAGTACAGCGTTGCATGACGGAATAAATGTCAGTCAAAGTACTGCAGCGCTGAACACTGAAAAATGGCCTGGCCAGGAATTGGGTCTAAACACCTGGTCTTCAAACGGTTAAGGAATTATCGCATATACTCCAGAATCTTCAAGATTGCAGTTTTACAAATACTACCAGTTCAAAACTTTACAACCGATACACATGGGGTTATGGCAGGTAAATAAGTGCTTAAATGGTCGGTACAGGAAGGGTTTAGGCTTTTGGAGAACTAGCCTGATATCAGTTGACTGCAGGTCAGCCAGGGACAAATTACCTCTTAGGCTAGGTTCACACCTAGGCGATTTATCGCGCGGATTGAGTCGAGCGATATCACACAAAACACAGATTCTCATTGAAGTCAATAGAGGCTGTTCACACGTTTGCGGTTTGCCACGCGGACAAAATCGCCTGCCGCGGAAAAGGTACAGGAGCTCAGTCGCTAGGTGTGAACCTAGCCTTAATGCAAAGGGCGAATTTGTGCTGTGGTAAAAAAGTTAAAAGCTTCAACAGGATAGAAATAGAAAATATGGGCATGATAGAAAAGCTAGTAAGTAGGAATTAGCAGCGGTAGATAGGGATAAGGTGGCAAGTGGGGTGTGCAAATACAAAAATAGGGTATAGTGAACTACATACACTACTGAGAATATGAAATCTGACACAAAAAAATATTTTATTTTTTTTACAAAAAAACTATTTGTGAAGAAAAAGTAGAATTATGATAAGTTCATAATAATAGAAACCTATTGGATGAAATTAATGATGGGTAATTAATTCAGAAGGTAATAACTTATTTAGAATGAATAGAAAAACTAAAAAACAAGGAATGGTTGTTTTGTTCTTGATTGGCTGCTCCTCCGCCACCCACAGTAGAAAGACGGCTGTAGGGGCGGCTGTGGTGGCATTGAGAGGCTGGTCACCTGTGGAGACTGCTTAGCCTAGCGGAGCTGCTACCGACTCTGCAGGCACCACCAGGCAGCACATCCTGCTGTATGTGGGAGACGCTGAGGACCCTCACCTGTGCTCCCTTCCGTCCCCAGCCGCAAAAGAAAAGAAGGTGCTGCAGGAGACAGGACTTAGGTGAGGCTGAGGGGAAGCCATGTCTTGTGGGGGAAGGCTGGTACGTTGAGGGGTGGGGGATGTAGCTGGTGGTATTCTACAATGCTGATTGGCTGTACAATGTATTGCTGGTATTAGTAGTCCTGTATGGCTGGTGGTATTCTGCATTGCTGTAAAATCATTATACAGCAATACAGAATACCACTAGCTATAGAGGACTACAAATACCAGCAATACATTATAGCAGGGGTGCCTATTAGGTGGATTGTGATCTACCAGTCATTCGCAAAGCTAATGCTGGTAGATCGCATTCGCAAGACAGCTTGCTGCCGAATGTGTCAGCCATTGCAGATGGGGAGGGGCGTCGTGCCTCTCCAGGTCTGCAGTGTCCACCACATTTGGCTGCATTAGCACTGAGGGAGGACAGGACAGAGTTGGATGGGCAGCAGGGCAGAGTTACCCTAAGGAGAACTATGGGGAAAAACACTAATCCCATAGTTCTCCTTTAAGCATCAGAGATTGTTGATCCAGGGAATATCCGATTGCCTTGTGGGATCAGGAAGGAATTTTTTCCCCTGTTGGAGCAAATTGAACCGTGCTTTATAGGGGTTTTTTGCCTTCCTCTGGATCAACATTGGGTCATTGTGGGCATAGTGTTCTGTTTAGGCTTTTCTTCTTTTTTTTTTCTTCTCTATAGGTTGGACTCGATGGACTTGTGTCTTTTTTCAACCTGACTAACTATGTAACTATGAACTTGAGCAGTTCTGCAAAGAAGAGTGGGCAAATGTTGCAAAGTCTAGATGTGCAAAGTTAGTAGAGACATATCCCAACAGACTAAAGCAGCGGTTCTCAAAGTGGGGGTCGCGACCCCGTCAGGGGTTGAATGACTATCTGCGGGGGGTCGCCTCGCGGCCCCGGGAAAGGTCTGCTCCGCTGTGGTTTTTGTTTCTGACATCGGAGCCGCATGTGGTCGTAAATCAGAGGAAAAAAAAAACGTTCTCCCCGGACAGGTTCGCTATGCTCGATCGAGCATCGAGCAAAGCAGACCTTTCTCTGCTTTTTTCTTTTTCTGACATCGGGCCGCAGGCCGTAATCAGTGAGAGAAAAAAATAAATAAACCCATAGGTACACACTATGTTACCAAGGGGTCCCGGCCCTAGAAAGGTTGAGAACCACTGGACTAAAGGCTGTAATTAAAGCAAACGGTGGTTCAACAAAATAATGACACACGGGGGTGATCGTTTTTCCAACTCAGTGATTCTGTTTTTGATTTTTTTTTTTCCTGACATGTTGGTGTTATATCTTTCACTTGGATGTTATAAGTTGCACTGAGTAAATACAGCTGGATAAAACAAAAACTGTGTCTGTCTTTATTTCAGGCTGCAAAGCAATAAAATGTAATTATTTTAAAGGGGGGTGATTCTTTTCTACAGTATTCTTAGTATTCTTTTCAAAGGGAGTGTCTGTGCATCCTTTTTCATAATATACTGTATATAGCCACATTCTATATGTACCAACAATCTATAAAAATATATAATACAATTAATTTTATGTGCAGTTTATGGCGTACAGTAGTGACAAACAGACTGAGAACCATCTTGGATAAACATGATGTTTTGCTGGACTCCCCAGCTTTTTCAAAGGGAGTGTCTGTGCATCCTTTTTAATAATATATAAATATATACATACAGCATATAAAATATATTCACATACATATAAATATATAAGGAACGAATAGGAGACAAAGGATAAAAACTAAGTGTTAAAAATAAGGTTTCATTTTTTCTTTGCCAAAATACTGTGTAAAGTTATTGTTACAGTGCTTTTTTAAATTAGTGTTATTCATACAGAGGTCATTCATACAGTAGCGCTGATATCGCTTCATTTAGACAAAGCAGGACCTGGCTGTCAAACCGATAGTGATGCCCTGCAGATTACATTGGGAGAGAAGCTCTCCCAGTGTATTATATGAGGTTTAGCTGTCAGTTTGAGCTGCTGTCAGTTTGCTCTTCTGTCCCCATCTATGCAGCTGGGCTCGCCTATCACTTTAAGAGCCAGGTCATGCTGTGTCTCAGAATTCATTTCAGTTTAACAGCCAGCCCTGCTTCATGTATCTAGTGCTGCTATTATTGGCCCCTGAAAATACAGAGCATGACTTGTTTGTAAAAGTGACTTATGATCTCTGCAGATAACACTGAGAGAGTAATTGTAGAGGTGTAATCTGTGGTCATGGAATTTAAGCAGGTCTTGGCTAGGGCCCCCTCCCCTGCCTAGGCTCTTTGTGCTGCTATGGCAGTGGTGCAGCCACTGCCGCAACTTCTCACTGTTAAAATGGTATCACATACTGTATGTCCCACTTGATGACTAACTGGGTATATAACAGACCTTCACCAGCAATTTTCTTTGCATTTTGGAGGTTCATTTTTTAGCATTTGCTTTGCAGAGCACCTGCAGAGGCTGAACATCAGAAAAGCTCAACAAAGGTCACAATTTAGAAAAGTAGAACCCCAAAATTACCTGAATCTGTGCATTTGGCTAGTTTCAAATATTTGGTATTTTGCCACAGAGCAAGCCATTAGCCATTTTTGGAGGGCAATTTAAATCTACCACACAGACACACCGATGTATTTGAATAAGAATGGTTACAGCCAAAGTTTTTAATGTGATGCTTTGCACATTTTTTTTGGCAAACAAATAACTGTTCTATATTTTGGCTCTACTAAAGGAAAACCAGCCGTCCTCACTTACTCTTTGTGTCACCTCACACTCATTTTGTTTATGTAGATACTGTTTCTCAGGTGCATTTAACCTGTTTCCTGGACATGAAACTGCAAGCCTGCAAGGTGAAATTGAGCAAATACACTTCCTGAGAAACAACTCACAGTTCATCAGAAGTTTTCACTCATGCAGAGTTACAGCCCTGTGTTTTCTTACTTATTTGAGCCTGAATTAATTCACTGTTATAAGAGTCAGACTGGTCCACCAAAGGATCATAGGGTCTTCTGGTGGGCCCTCAGTCCTGCTCAGTATTGGGCCTACCTGATATCCCTCTTATCCATGATGTGTTGCTAGGTTTGCCAGCTTTCCTAGGAAAACATACTGGTTGAATGTCATGACATGTGCTTCGTCATATTAAATGTGTAGCCTAAAAGGGGAACTAGTCTGGCTATTGCATGCAAAATCACTGTTCAACACTTCAAATCGTTTACATGAGACTTCAGATGTTTCCTCATACCCATTTCCTCCTCCCTATGAACCCTCAAATGGTCTTGATGTCATGAGGAAGGCATGCTCTTAAAGCTGAACTCCAATTGTTTGCAGTCTGTCTTGCGAATCCTGCCAGTCAGAATGGGTCTGGGACCTTCAGCAGGATCTAAACATATCGTCTCATTACAGTGTGGTGCTCTCTGGTGAGATCACACTCTGTTCACACAGCTCTCTTCTATCAGCACGTTTACTGCCAGCATATGTGCACTGTGGCAGAGCCTAATTTGCTCCTAGTTCTGGCCCTCACTCTCCTATATTTGATGTTGAAGGGGTTACAGGAGGCTGATATCAATAATATTTCAGGTTACATATTTGGTAAGGTTAAATAAAGACACAGATCCATCCAGTTCAATCTATACTGTATGTTTATGTGTGTGCGTGCATGTCACTAACAACTCCCATTTCTCTGCACATTCTGTTAACTGAGAAACTCATCTAAGTGTTATTTGAACTTATCAGTGCTTTGAGGTCATAACACTAACTGTGGAAGGAAATTCCAATTTTTTACTGCTCTGGTCTTACCTTACACAGTCTAAAGTTAAACTGCTTCTAATCCAGTTTCATGTTGTGGCCTTGTGTCATCTTAATATTTCTTTGTTTAAACAGTTTATTCCCGATACTTCTGTCCCCATTCATGAATTTGTAAATTCTGATCACAGAATCTCTTCTCCAAGGAGAGTAAATTTAAAGTAGTATTAAACTTTCAAACTATTTTCAATAATGACTGCAGATCAAAAAATATACATTGCCCAGCAAAGTATTGCTTTACATTTTTGCCCAAGCACTTACAGTCATCATATTTCTAAATGGCTGGCTTCAACTCTTTCAGCTTGGCTTTCCTGTCCAGCACAAGATCACAAGTGACATAGAAATCAGCAATTGCTGTCCATCTACTAATTTTGAGAAGAGAGGATGAAGGAAGGCAGAGGGAGTAGCAGGGGAGTGATTTACATTTGAAATAGCCTAAAAACCTTTTCACTTTATTATCCCTTTAATTTCTCTCATGTTCAAGGACATCCTTCCTGAGAACTGGGGACTAGAACTGAACCGCATATTTAAGATGAGGCCAAACCAGTAATTTATAAAGTGGTAGAATTATGTTTTTATCTCTTGCAATAATCCCTCTTTGAATCCACGCCAATATTCTGCTTGCTTTGTTAGCTGCAACTTGGCATTGCATGCTATTGCTGAGTCTGTGGTCTAAAAGAATCCCCAGAACTTTCTCCATCCTTGACTTCCCCAGAGGAGCACCTCTTAGATTGTTTTCCAAATCTTGTTTAAAGACGTAAAGTTCTGTCATAGCACAAATGTCCATTCTCATCATGTAGTCAGTGGAATATAACATGTCTGTACTTCTGGGGAAGTAGCACTTCCCATTTCTTATTGTCATGAGTATTAGGTGCTCTTCTGTAAACTAATCAATTTCTCATCCATTCCATTCTTAGGTTAAGAGTCTTGCCAAGGGATGAGTATCTGTATGAAGAATATCCACCTTGTTTCCTTTTCAGGGCCTCTAAAACCAACATACAGAGAGGGTCTTCTCCTATCAACTCTTTGTTACTCAGGGCTGGTAGAAGAGAAACGTTCAAAGGTTGCAGTATACCTGAGGAATGCTCTTTAGGACCCAGCATCCCTTTGCTGATCATGTAAATTGGCACATAGTCCTAACTCCAGGTGCAGGAATTTCCACCCACTCATTATCCAGGTGTGGACATTCTTATGGTCTTGAAGATAAACCATCAGCATCTCCATTCTGTTTTTGTGGATGATACTTTAAACTAAACGTATAATTGGATAAGACAGACATCTGTGTTCTGTAGCAGCTAACTTGGCAGTAGTCTAGATGTACATTATCAGTTTGGACTTCAAATTCATCTCCATAGAGATGTACTCTGGTACTTTAACCGCCAACCACAATTCAGAATACAGAACATCACATGAATCCACATATGTAACGCAACTAAATAATTTGTAGATGGGTGTGGACCTCATGCATTGAATAAATGTACAGCGAAACTGTGATAGTACTACACCTAAGGTCAGATAGTTGTCTCCCTTTTTTGTGTCTTGAAAAAGCGGGAAAATTGTGAATATGAAAAAACAGACAGATATTTGAAAAACATCTAGAATATATGCCTATGGCTTAACACATCTACCTGGAAACAAAACCTCCAGAAAAGAACAAAGCAGAATAGAATTCCACCCTCTGTAAATCTGCATCCAGTATGGAGGCAAAATCTACAAGAAATTACAATCTGTTATAAAGTATTTATAGCAGATTGTAATTTCTTGTAGATTTTGCATCTCATACTAAAAAGATTGTATGCACCTTCTGTATCGTAGCAGATTGTAAGCTATTTAACCTTCTGTATCCCCTTTTATACCTTAATACCATGGTGCTCAACTGGTGGGTCGTGACCCAAAAGTGGGTCGCAACCCAGTGTTCAGTGGGAAGCTGTGTGCCTTCCTCTGCACTAGGTGAGAGGCACCTCAGCCTCCCCTAAGCGCAGCACTATAATTTCTCACATCAAGCAATCATTCAAAATATGCTACCTGAGGCTGTGTCAGCCTGAGGTGGGGTGGTCTGAGGGTATAGCCGCAAGAGAGCTCCAGCCATAGGTGCATTACTTACAGCTCCCTTGTGTGCCCTGTAGAGGTTCCAGGACCGGATTGACATCACATTCTGGCTCCCGACACCTCTACAGGGCAAGCAAGAGAGCTGTACAAGCAATGCACATATGGACGGAGTTCCATTACAGCACAGCATCCAACACTGGACCCCAGGCTGATGATCCACTCCAGTACTTGCAAGGTATTCTCTGGGTAGATCTTTAAAAAAAAAATCTAAACATTTTTGGAGTATGTGACTGGCAATGTCTGTCTGTGAGTGTGTGAAACTGTGTCTGTTAGTGTTTTTGAGGGTCCGTTCACACTAGTACAGTGCGTTTATCGCACAGTCCTGCACAATTAATGCATTGTACCATGCAATTGCACCTACTGCGTGTTCTGGAGCTGGAAGTGTGTTGCGTTGCCATTCATTTGAATGGCACCCTAAATGTACCTCCCGCACACAGTTCGATCGCCTGCACCGAAATGTGCGGTACCACAATGCCATGCATTCCAGTGCAGTGCAACTTGGGTCGCGACTAAATTACTAAGGACAAATGTGGGTCCTGAGGACTGGTTGAGAACCACTGCCCTAATAGATTGTAAGTATTTTAATTTTTTCTAATTTCTCCTTTTATGCTGCAACAAACCTTCTATCTTTTATAGCCCGCCTTTCACCATAAAGATTGAAAGCTCTTTACTCTTCTCTCTCTCTACTACAGTAACATTTTCTAAGTTCTTGCATATTCTCTATCCTCCTTAAACCATAATAGAATGTAAGGTCTTCCACCTTTATTTTTTCCTTAAAAGATAACTATGGGGTAAGTGTTTTTACCCCATAGTTCTCTTTTGGGGCACGTGAGGACATATACTAACCTCATCCTGCTATTGCACGGAATATACTGAGAGTGCCACAGCCGGGACGGATCCCGACAACAATACTGTGGAGATCCACACAGCTGCGTGAGTGACAGCTGACTCTGCCTATCTAGAGGCAAAGCCAGCTGTGCCCACCCCCTCCCTACCGTTCGTTCTTCCACTCAGCGCTGGAGGATCGGAGAGGGGAGGGGGGAATCCCTGCGGGGAGCGGTGACTGACAGTGACCGCTCACTGCAGGGAGACTATCGGGAAATGAGCGGATCGGTGCATGTTTCTGCTCACTTCCCGTTCCATAGAGCCGACCTGTGGATATCATTCACCTCATAGTTCTCCTTTAAGGCTGAGATTCAGAAGGTGAAACCGTATTCAATCTACTTAGATGTAAGAGACCTGTCATCCTAGGACTTGCAAATTGCCTAAATACATTGTGCTGGAAGGTGTCCTTCTTTCTCATCTCAGAAAGTTGGGAGGTATGCTTTTGTTTCATAAAAAATATGTTAGGAATCAAGGGCTCTCTATATTGTAACCCCCATCACCTTTTGTGAGGTGGCTACTAGAAATTTAGTGATTGCCAGAGCTGTAGACAGTGTGGCTGAATTATAGTTGCCATTTATCTTATTAATTCCAGGAGTTCTGGCATTAATTTTACCTGCCTGAGTGGAGTGCGACTCTGCTGCAGTGTGGGACAGCCAATGGGGGACAGGGTGAGTGTGTAGGCAGTCCAGCAGCCAATCACTGGGGTTCTCTCAACCAGTGATGCATGCTGGGTAAGTGCTTATATACTCAAGAAATTGCCATGTGCTCAGTCTGGTGTTTCTCCTGCTGGGGATCTGTGCTCATCTCTGCTCATCTGCTGTTCAATTTTCTATTAAACTGTGCTACAAATGGATCTACATTGAGATGCTAAAAAGCAACTGGTGAGTCTAGAGTCTGTCTGTTCTACCCTGGATGTCTAGGATCCCTATACCTTCTCTCCCATTGTGAAGATGTTAATAAAAGTTTTTCAGCATTATACTTCTGGAGTGGATGTCAGCTTTGTGGGCACTGGAATAGGGTGGTTAAATGCTACTGGGGCAGCTGAAGACCAAAACCGTTAGACAGACTAGTGATGACCCAGATTATTCTGACAGCTCCTTCGGGGGTGAGCGCTACAATATCCAGTCATTGTTGTTGGGTCCTAGCGTAAGGCTCAGACGGCTAGCATCAGAAAAATGCACCCTGCACTCGCCCTGTACGCCCATAAACTAGTGCTGATGCTGCATCTGCACTGGCCTCCTCTGCCACACCGCCCCATCCTGATTGCTAGGGGGCAGCAACCTCTCCTCCCTACGAGCATCTGTAATCTCTGCAGCCCGGGATGTCACCTCCTGCACAGTCTGTGGAAGAGGATGGATTGTTCGCAGCACAGTGCCGCATGGGGTCCCGGCCTCCCCCTCTCCATGGCTGCAGCCTCAGCCACCCCCTGCTCATGTGAGTCCTCAGGGCTGCTGATTTGGGCCTCTGTCATGGGAGGGGTTAAACAGGGTGGGGTGTGGCATTGCGACTGGGTGATGTCATATGGCGTCACTGCTGGTATCACAACAGCTGAGGGGCTCAGGGTGGGATGTCATCCCCATCATCGCTGATGTGTCACCCGCTCTTACATCATAGTGGGTGTCCGTGGATGTTCCATAGGGACATGGATGTGGCATGTATGCCACTGCTGGGACATGGCATAATGCTGTCTGGTAATAATAATAGTGGCTCAAGTGGAAATGCTTAGGTGTCATTATTATTATTGCTGTTACTCTATGCAGTGGAAGAGGTTGGTGGCATATTTTACACACATTTACACTGAAAGGAGAATTATGGGATGAGTGAAATACACCCTTCTCCATAGTTAGAGCCGACATGTGACACTGCAGCTGTCACATGTCGGCTCTATTGATCAAGAACTGAGGGATCACATACCGCTGATCACTCAGTTTCTGATCTTCACGTAAGGGGCGGGGTGTAGCAGACGCTTGGCAAGTAGGTGGGGAGGCCAAGAAAATGTTTGCCCAGGGCCCTATCGATAATAAAGACGGGCCTGCTGCAGAGTACAGACTGCAGTACTAGCAGTCTAACTCACCTCTGTGGGCCATGGTCATCTGACATTGGCTGTGAGACTGAGAGGGGAATTTCTCAAAAATGGCGCAGACAGAATCTGGAGTGGTTGTCTAAAGTAACCAATCAGCTTCTATCTTTCATTCTCAAAGCCTAAATAAGTAAACGGAAAAGAGAAGCCAATTGGTCACATTGGCAGCTGCTCCAGATTCTGTCTGCTCCATTTGTAATAAATTCCCCCATGAGTCTCTGAGAGTGATTTAGAGTCCCAGTGTTCCACCTCCACCTTAGCCTGTTCCCGATTCCACGCGCGGTGGACATTACAGATAGGAGAAAATAGTGTATTTACCTGCATACAGTCTATAAAATACAAACAGGGAATCCTGGATACCTGTTCCAGGTATCACAAGTATGGGAAGTTAGGACAAATCTACCCAGTGGTCCTAAAGACAGCAATAAAATCCTCGCAGCAGTTCTAAACCTTTACCACTCTGTTCAAATCTAAAAAAAGGTTTGGCTGGAGTTGGGCTTTGAGAAATTCTTAATCAGCTACAGTAACAGACGACCTTCCTCATGCTGTGTAGATTTTGTTCAACACCTGAATCCTCTTTTACGTAGTTAGTCACCACATTTGGGAACTTTGTGCATGTTTGTGGTTGTGTTTTTAGTAAAATAGAAAACTGGAATTAACTTTTTCTCAGTTTCAACTTCAACATTACTGTCTTATACACTGTTTTACCTGGTATTGCAGGGTGGCCACACCACAATAGGCTTAAATATCTTTAAAATATGAATATTTCCATTCTGCTTAATAATAACCAAGGTTATTTACATTGTTGTAAGTTACATGGCTGTTAAAGTTACATAAACTCAGGAGTTAAATCTTAAAAATGCATTATTTTCCCCTATTAAAAGAAATACATCTTATTTGTGTATCAGCTGTGAGAAAAAATATGGGCTTTCCAGGGCAGGGGGAACGCTGGGTTATGGAGAAAGGAAAGAAGAGGTAAGTGGGAGAGAGATAAGGCTACCTGATTACTTCACTGAATCCCACACTTTCAGAGGGTGGAGGGTTATAGGATTGTGGATATGTGGTCAAAGTTTAGGAATTGGCCAAAGCAAGTTGTACATTCCAAGTGGATCACAGTCTATGGTTTCAAGAGAGACCCACAAGGGGACCTCGAAGTGGCATTAAACTTAGGGGATATTTGCGCTGCCCGGTAACATTGACATAGATTAGGAACCCCTAAACCTCCCGAAAGTCTAGGAAGAAACATAGTATGTCTAGTACGTGGTTTGTGACCTAGGACTAGGAGTACGTGGTTTGTGACCTGCCCAAATGAAGTGCATCACTTGTCTCTGTAAATTGCGCATGGCGTGGGAGAGGATTGGAATGGGGAGGACTCTAAAGAAATAGAGTAGTTTCAGTAAAAAAGTAATTTTAATGGCCGCCTAGTAAAGACAGGGAGTAATGGGACCAGGTAGAGAGAAGAGAGCGGAAATGCTTAAATAGTGGAGGATAATTAGCCGAATATAATGATTCATAGGTAGAAGTCAGATGAACACTCAGGTATGATGGAGCGGACGGAGCCCACGGGAAAGAAAAGGAGGATTGTAATTGTTGGCCAACTGAAGCCAGGAGAGAAATACAGTGGTACCTCGATTCACGAACTGAATTGGTCTGGCGCCCGCAACTTCCCCACAAGGTCACCGCTGCCGCGCCGAGGCCGGGCCTCGGTGGCCTTGTGGGAAATCCGGGCCTGATTTTCCCATAGGGTTCAATGTAAATGAGGTTAATGCTTTCTGAACCATATTGAAAAAAAAAGTTTAACCACAAAAATATGAAACAATGCACAGTACAGTACAGTACGAAGAGAGTGAACACTAACCTTTCTTGGGGCGACTTCTGGCATGGAGGACGGAAAGGTGGGTAGGGAGGAGGTTATTGTTTAGAGGGAGAGTCCCCCTCCATAAGGACATCGGGGAGATCTCATTCAGGGGTTTCCTCTCTTCTTTGTCTCTTAGCTGCAGGGTCAATTTTTGGCGAAAAATCTGTCTAATGTCACTTGTTTTTTCCTGCGCTGCAGAACTCTCCGGAAATGAGAGACCACTTTGTCGGTCATCAGATTCAAGACTCTGCTCATGCTTTTCTACAATTTCCTTCTTCAATTCAATGGTTATTTTCTTCAAAACCTTCTTGTTACTATTCTTGCTCTGCACATTCTTGTTACCTTCATTATTGCGCTTCACTTTCTTTTTACCACCATTCTTGCTCTGCACATCCTTGTCACCTTCAATAACGCTCTGTGCATTCTTGTCACCTTCATTAACGCTCTGTGCATTCTTGTCACCTTCATTAACGCTCTGCACATTCTTGTCACCTTCATTATTGCTCTGCACATTCTTGTCCCCTTCATTAACGCTCTGCACATTCTTGTCACCCTCATTACCGCTCTGCACATTCTTGTCACCTTCATTACCGCTCTGCACATTCTTGTTACCTTCATTAATGCTCTGCGCTTTCTTTTTCCCAACATGCTTGCTGTGCCCTTTCTTGTTACCTTCATTATTGGTCTGAACTTTCTTTTTTCCACCATTCGTGCTCTGCACATTCTTGTCACCTTCAATAACGCTCTGCACATTCTTGTCACCTTCAATAACGCTCTGCACATTCTTGTAACCTTCATTAACGTTCTGCACATTCTTGTCACCTTCATTAACGTTCTGCACATTCTTATCACCTTAATTGTCGCTCTGCACATTCTAGTCACCTTCATTAACGCTCTGCGCTTTCTTTTTCCCACAATATTTGCTCTGTACTTTCTCGGGAGCCATGCTGGATTGAATACAGTAATACTGTACAGTACTGTGCTACAAAGCACACAAAAAAGCTTCACAGTAAGTGTCCACAGCCCTGTCTGCGACCGTGATCTTGAGTACAGGAAGCCATGACCATGTGTCAGAGCATGGAAGATGGCCGCGGTCGTGTTCGTCACCCGATGCAGAGTTCGCGAACGGAGGCAAAATTTTGATGAACTTCCTGTTCGCGAACCGAATTGTTCGCGAACAGAAGCGTTCGTGAACCGAGATACCACTGTATTGAGGGCTTTAGATTTAGCTTAATTCACAGAGAAACCAGACAGGGTACTAAAGGCAGAGAGAACTGTGAAGAGGTTAGATAATGAAGTAAGAGGTTGAGATAGGGAGCGGGAAACATAATCTGCGAACAGACTCAACCTATGGTGGTAGACAGCTACAGGAATGCCAAAGATATCAGAATGGTTACGAATCATCAGAGCAAGAGATTAGATGGCTATTGCTAATAGTAGTGGGGAAAGAGGGCATCCCTGCCTCTATTCCTCTATTTATAGGAAAGGGGGAGGATTTAAATCCGACATAATGCACTCTAGTAGTAGGATAGGAGTAGAGAGCAGATATCCATTTACAGAATGTAGGTCCAAATCGCCAGCATTCTAACACGTAAAAAAGATAGGGCCACGAAATGGAATCAAAAGCCTTTTTGATATCTAATGAGAGGAACATAGAGGGGATACCCCACGTGCAGGCGGTTGTGTGCAATACGTGACCGACCGGTCATCGTGCACGAAACCGAGCGGATGGCTGGGCGGTCACGGAATCGCACACCACCGCAGATCGCGTTGTCAGTGCCATTATTTTCTAATGGCACTCCATTCGCACCAATCAGATCGCACGGTTTCCCGCCGCAACACCGCCTGAGCGGTCCTACGCGATCGCGGTTGAAAACATGAATAGGGTAAATGTTTTATTGTTCTAAAACAGTCTTAAATTAAAGTTCTTCATAATCATAAAGAAATTGGCCTAAAATCATTAGTCTGTATTGTTTTTTTTTTTAATGTCATCTGTCCCTTTAAGAAAAAGTATCTGTAATTGGTATCAGCAAGCACATGAGGGGCAGTACTTGTACTTGTACTTGGTCATAAAAAATTGGTATCGACATCCCTATTGTCAGGGAACCTTGTGAGGTGCGTAAGGTCAAGGGACGAGTTTCTAACATTGTTTCAGGTTTATTAGCATACATATAGAAATTGTGTTTTGTCTTGCACAGTATATTATCAGTTTTGTATGTTAATAACAGGCTCAAGTCTCGACGTGTCCCCTCAAGTCGACGACAGTTAGCGGGGGAAGGGGGAGGCAAAAATCTGCAGAAGCCGCAGTGAAGGCAGCTTCTAGGGTTTTTTGTTTCTGTAAGTGTTCTCATTTAATTATAGAAGATAGCCCTATGCATTTTCTCCTAATCGCCACCTTGTGAGCTTCCCAAAGCGTTACTTGAGCAACGTCCGGTGTAGAACTAATGGCTATATAGTCCAAAATAGCTAATCGAATGGATGAGACATGGGTTTCATCTAACAAGAGATTTTCATTTAAGGACCGAGAAGGAGATGAAGAGATCTTTGAAGAAAGGGAGATAGTGACCGCAGGGTCTATCCTGGAAAATGAGTTATGAGGAGAAGAAAAAAAAGTGAAGTCATGAGTGGTAGGATGCATTTCCTCCAGGTATCTATCGGTGTATTAAGCCAGGAGAACGCTAAAGAAGGAAGAGGTGGTAGAGCTAGGTAGAGCAGTTAGAGATTTATCGAGGATGGGAGAGGTGGATTCGAGTCACCACAGAGAAGTAAACCTTTTTGATGATGGGCAATTGTGGAATGAAGGTGAGGGGGAAAATGGGAGGGAGTTGGAATTGGGGCATAGTAGGTTTCAATGGTGATGTCTTGATCACGAAGGCGACCAACGAGAATTAAGTAACATCCCGCAGGGTCAGCAACCTCTCTGCAACATACAAAGTTTAATCTGCGGCGAAAGCCAATCAAGACTCCTCTCATCTTGGAGGCAGTGGAGGCCAAATGTGGAAAATGTTTACTAAAATATTTAGGGGTAGAGGAGTGGGAAAAGTGTAGAGAGAGAAACATAAAGAGACAGAGGGCAAGAGAGTAGAACAACAAAGAAACATGTAAAATCATTGTAAAAACAACATAAAGTACTCAAGGATAGGGAGAGGCAAGCTAGTTGCATCTTTCTACCAAATGTGGGTAAGGCCTACGAAGGGGGAAAATGCCACCAATGTAGGTCTAATGGAGGGCAACAGTGGCTGTCGCCTGTCAGAGCACATTGAAAACCAGACAAGCATAAGTGGTTAGTTAAAAATATTAAGAATGTATTGGGGATTCTACATAACCTGTCTTGACTGGGTTTTGCTCTTGACCTGGACCTTCATAGTGAATTTGGGAAGTGACCACCCCTGCTTAGACGGGAGGGGGGTTCTTTGGCTGGGTGGGGAGGTCCGGTAGGATTCCATCGCTTTACTTTCACCATTCCTAGGGGGAGAGGAGCATAAACGACAAGGTGATGAGAATCCCCCCCCCCCCCCCTTTTTTAAAAAATATTTTATTTTTTCTTTCCTCTTTCATTCCTCTTCCCGTCTCCCCCCTTTCCCCTTCTCGTATATTTGTGAGGTATGTGAGTGTTGTCAGTGTCTGGTCTGGTGTTAGTCATTCCGGGTGGATTTTCTGGCAGTGGTAAAGGACTGTCCGGCTGTCCACACAGCCTGGTATCCTTCCAGCTTATAAAAATTTTTAACATACTTTATCCATACCTCCTATCTGTCTTCCCTCAGAGGCCAATGTCTGAGTACGTGGACTACAAGCCGAGCTCTCATTTCCTATTTATGTCTGATAACCCCTTACAGGTAAGCGAGCTCCATAAGTAATAGTTCAATCAAGCTTTGATGTTGCTTAAAGATGACTCCCTGATTTGGAGGCTCTATCTGTTTTTTGTTTTTTTTCTTTTCTCCCCTGTCATCATCGTGTATTATCCCGATTTTGTATGTTTTTGTACGATGATAATCGGAGCTGCACTGTTTTCTGTATGTTATAAAACTGTAATAAAAGATTATGGAACAAAAATAAAATATTAAGAAGCGTGTCCACAGGAGAAAGCAAAACTCATAAACAGGAACAAGATCCGGAACATATTCAGGGATACCTCTGAAACGTAAATTTGAGCGGCGTGAACAATTTTTTAGGTCCTCCAGTTTTGATGACAGGAGCTGGTTATTGTCACAAAGTTTGTCCAGTTCTTCAAATGGTTATAAAAATGAAGGAACACTGTCGTAATTTGAAAGCTACAAAGAATATAACAAAATATGTAAAAAGGAAATAAAGATAGCAAAGATTCAAAACGAACGACAGGTTGCAAAAGAATGCAAGATAAACCCCCAAAAAGTCTTTAAATATATTAATAGTTAAAAAAACAAGGTCTGAGCATTCAGGCCCCTTACTAGATAACTCAGAGTTGTTAACTATGGACAAAGAGAAGGCAAATCTATTAAATACTTTCTTCAGCTCTGTGCACACCAAGGAACAGGATGCAACAGGTCCATAAAGGGGATAGAAGTGCCAAAGCCTCTACTGAACCACATTGGCTGACTATTGATATGGTCCAGAAACAGACAAAATTAGGGTGAACAAAGCACCTGGACCGGATGGCTTACACCCATGTGTCCTCAAAGAATTGAGCTGTATAATTTCAAAGCCATTGTATCAAATTTTTAGAGACTCTCTAATGACTGGCTTGGTACTGATGGGTTGGCACAAGACCAATGTGGCGCCTGCATTTAAGGAGGGATCAAAGTCTTTAGCATGTAATTACAGACCTGCATGCTTAACTTCAGTAGTTGGAAAGATACTTGAAAGTTTGATCAAAGGATCAAATGCACTGGTTTTTGTTTGAAAATAATATTACAAGCAATAGTCAGCACGCATTCACAAAAGACAGAAGTTGTCAAACAAACCTACTTTCTTTTCATGAGGAAGTGAGTAATTGGACAGAGGGATGGCTGTGGATATAGTATACTTGGACTTTGCAAAAGCATTTGACACTCTTCCAAACAGGTGGTTATTGTATACGTTATGGTCTGTAGGTATAGAGTATTTAATCTGTAACTGGATAGAAAACTGGCTTAAGGACTGTATCCAGAGAGTGGTGATCAATGATTCATACTCTGCATGGTCTGAGGTTGTTAGTGGTGTCCCCCAAGGTTCAGCGTTAGGCCCCTTACTGTTTAATCCTTTTGTAAATGATATAGAGTTGGGGATTAGAAGTACCATTTCTGTGTTTGCAGCTGATACAAAGCTATGTAGTGGAATACAGTCCTTACAGGATGCCTCCAATTTACAAGCAGCTCTGAATGCACTGTATGACTGGGCATCCATTTGGCAAATGAGGTTTAACCCCTTCACGACCCATGATGGGATAACGGGACCTTAACCTGCCAGGCGGTCTGATTATTTATTTATTTTCCTTTTTCTCCTGCTTCTATGGGACCGGGAGCGATGCGTATTGCATCACTTCCGGTCCCGGAGCTATCTTTGCTGGGCTCCTGAAGCCCAGCAATAAGCTATTGATATGCAATCTGCACTTCAATAGCTTATTTAGAGTGATACTAGCGGTCTTTTGAACCCCCAGTATCACCATAGAGAGGACCTGTCACCACCAATATTGCTATCACATGGGGGGCTTGTAAACGTAAACATGGGCTGGGTGCGCCTACGTATGAAAATAACGATTGCGCTACACATGCTGGGTATCACCGCACACACCAGAGTAAGAGCAATAATTCTAATATTTACGCGTATCTCTAAACTGATGACCTGTAGGGGCTTTTAAAGTGTCGTCTATGGAGTTTTTGGGGTACTGAATTTTGTTGCAGTTTTACGGACGCACACAATTTTTAACCGGGGCAGGTTGGGTATCTATTTACTTGTTGTAACCTCATCATTTATTTTTTTGCAAAAAAAAGGGTTTTATATAGTGTTTCGGGGCACTAAATTTAACTTAAGTGCATTTTTCACTAACTTTTTGGGTTTGATAATAAGTTGAGCTAATGTCGTGCAACATAAAAATTTGCAACTATCACCGTTCTATTCTACAGGTACTTAGCTTTCAGGATATATAATGTTTGGTGGTTTTAAGTAATTTTCAGGCTTAATATGTGGATTATAACATGTGAACAAAAAAAGACCTTGGTCCTTAAAGGAGAACTATGAGATGAGTGATTTCCACTCACCTCATAGTTCTAGCCGACCTGTGACAATGAAACTGTCACAGATCGGCTCAGTAGATCGGGAGGTGAGCGAACAGATACCGGCGTTCGCTCACCTCTCGATCCTGTCACGGCTCTCTGCCGTGACAGGGGAGGGGCTGGATTCCCCCCTCCCCGCTCCGATCCACCAGCGCTGACTGGCGGAAGGGACGGGGGAGGGGGCGGGTAGAGCTGGCTCTGCCTCTAGATAGGCAGAGCCAGCTGTCAATCATGCAGCTGGGCGGATATCGGCATCGATGTTGGGATCCGCTCCGGCTGCGGCGTCTCAGTATACCGCGAGCTGTAGCTCGCGGTATACTGAGCTTAGGGTAACGGGAGGACGCTAGTTTGTGTCCTCCCGTTACCGTAAGGAGAACTATGGGGAAAAGCCCTGACCCCATAGTTCTCCTTTAAGGGGTTAATGTTGATGTAAAGTTATGCACTTGCGGGCTAAAAACATGCGCGCTTCATACACTCTAGAGGGAGTATGTTTGGGGGAGTCAATGATGGAGAAAGATCTGGGTGTACTGGTAGATTATAGACTCAATAATAGCATGCAATGCCAAGCCGCAGTTTCTAAAGTAATCAAAATACTTTCTTGTATTAAAAGGAGTATACACTCCAGGGAGAGACATCATCCTGCCCCTGAACAAAGCATTAGTAAGACCTCATCTGGACTATGCAGTTCAGTTTTGGGCGCCGGTTCACAAAAAGTATGTGGAACTGGAGAAAGTGCAGAGAAGGGCAACTACAATCATAGGAGGCATGGAGGAGCTCAGCTACAAGGAAAGATTAGCTGCACTGAATTCTCTCTGGAGAAGAGGTGATTAAGGGGGGACATGATCACCATGTATAAATACATAAATGGTCCATATATATTGAGCTTGGTGCCATTTTATTCACTTTAAGGTCACTGCAAAGGACAAGGGGACACTCTTTGCATCTGGAGGAAAAGACATTTAACTTTTTGCATATGGAAAGGATTCTTCACAGTTAGAGTTCTGAAAATGTGGAATAGAGTCCGCCAGGAGCCAGTTCTAGCTAGCACAGTTAACTGTTTAAAAAAAAATCTGGATGTATTCCTTAATGCACAGAATATTACTGGATATTGAGTTAATATAGGTATATTAAGCACCAGAGATTGTTGATCCAGGGATTATCCAATTGCCTTATGGGATTAGGAAGGTTTTTTTCTCCCCTGTTGGAGCAAATTGAACTATGCTTAGTAGGGTTTTTTTTTGCCTTCCTCTGGATCAAAAGTGAGTAACTGTGGGCATAACGTTTTGTTTTAGGTTTTTCTTCTTTCTTTTTTTTTTCCTCTCTTATCTCTATAGGTTGAACTCGGTGGACTTTTGTCTTTTTTGAACCTGACTAACTATGTAAGAGTCAAGAACTCAGCTGTGTAATGCTGTAAAGCAGAGTGCAGAAGTCAGCGGTGTAAAGCAGAGTGCAGAAGTCAGCGGTGTAAAGCAGAGTGCAGGAGTCAGCGGTGTAAAGCAGAGTGCAGAAGTCAGCGGTGTAAAGCAGAGTGCAGAAGCCAGTGGTGTAAAGCAGAGTTCAGAGGTGTGTATTGTAGCGCAGAGTGCAGAAGTCAGTGGTGTAATGCAGAGGTCTGTATTGTAACGCAGAGTGCAGAAGTCAGTGGTGTATTGCAGAGGTCAGTAATGTAACGCAGAGGTCAGTGGTTTAATGCAGAGGGCAGAGGTGTAACGCAGAGGTCAGAGGTCTGTAGTATAACACAGAGTGCAGAGGTCAGTGGTTTAATGCAGAGGTCTGTAGTGTAATGCAGAGTGCAGAAGTCAGTGGTGTACATACGTATACACACACATATATATATATATATATATATACAGTATATATATATATAGTGATGTTTGGGGAATTAGCTGGACCGCAGGACACAGGCTTTATCAGACAAACTGCATTTATTTTCCACAGCAGCAACAATAAACAGTCATTTCCTTCAGTACAGCAGAACAACTTAAAAGATTGCTTCCTTCAGCATAGAAATAATAAACTGTACCGTTTGCTTCCTTCAGCACAGAAAAGAATAACAGCCTCGCCGGCTTGGAGGGTTCCAGTCCACAAGGTTATCACACTCTTAACTTCAGAGTTTCTCTCTCAGCCCACAGGCTCCCAGTAAAGTTCAGCTGCTTCACAGCACCAGTACTTCCATCTGCTCCACAGCCTTGCCTGCAAACATTAATCAGGGCTTCTCTCTCCCTCTCTGTCTCTATCTTCCTATCCTTTTGAACACACTTCCTTCAGCAGGTGTGAACCCATTTCTGTCCCTTAAAGGGACCAAAACCCGAACAAAGGGAAATATACACCTCTCCCAGGACCCATCTTCTGGCGTCCTGTACAATATATATATGTACACGCATACTGTGATTGATTCATATATATATATACACACACACACACAGTGTATAGATATATATACACACACACACTGAATATTTATTTTTCTACTTCTTTACTATTGTTTTACCCTTTATTTTTTCATGGAAGCAGACCACTTCTAATAGCAGATCACCACATTAACGGCACCCCACTATACCCATAGTATAAAAAAGTTTGGAATACACCAGTTAGACCTAAATTTGTCCTGCCACAGGACAATTTTACACAGTCCAAACATCTGTGGGCTGTGTGCACTAAGAAAAGTACAACATGCAGTGCTACATCGTACCACAACACCCTGGGATGAACAAAAATACCACTTTGTTACATTTTGATAACGTTAAAAAGTAAACAGCGTGATGCGCTGAAATCATCGCATTGCACTGCTTCCTAACAGCACACAACATTGGCCACAGGGTAGTACTCGTAATTGGTGTGAACTGTATAGGAGAATTCTTCCTCCTGACCACCAACATAAGAGAGAAATCTCTGACTCGGCTCTTCACCGTTTACATAAATTTTATGTTGTAGCCCAGTTGCCCAATTCTTGCATTGTATGTTACTGAAGGGAAACTTGTCTAGGGGACAAACTAACTTAGCTTGTAGTCTACCCAAAGACCTGCTCCAAAGAAACATCTAAAAAGTAAGAATTATTTTTAGGTGTGCTGTGTAAATGGGAACACATAAACATATAGTGGGGTTTTCCTAAATTTGACTGTAAAAGTAAAAAAATACACTTTAAAGTCCAGCAGACTCTAAGAACAAGGGTCTGGTTACAGGCATATAATCGACTCGACCTCTGTTTCCATACCATTGGCATTACTCAAGCATACTGCATATGCAAATCCTTCTGTGTTTCTAGATACTACACTTTTGGTGCAGTTTGTATTAAGTGATATTAAAGTCAAAAGAGAAAGCGGGAAAGAGCGCGCACTATTGAACATCTTTTTACCAAGTTTTGTGTCCTTGAAGTGGTTCGCAAATAGTTATTTGTGCAGACACAACATCAAGAACTGGACCTTAACTGCCTATTACTCTTTAACGTTAGACAGTGCCTGATGAGAGGCAAGCAAACTTTCTAATTATTCGAGTTCTCTAATAAGCCGGGTAAGCTCCTGGTGACAGTCCTCTAGGCCCTTTGGTGGAAGATTTTTATTCCACACTTGCTTTCCCATGCGGGGACAAAACTCTACACTTCAGCCAGTGAGTTTCAAAGCTTCTGTGAAGCCCTATATAAGCTCGATTGGGCTACCCCATTTGGCAGACCACGGGCATGCCATCTGCTCCTATATTAGGGATTCCGGTATGCCCTCTCTCCCTCTGGAAGTCTTTGACCGCTTGGTGAAAGAACTTGATCTTGCTATCAAGCAATCCAAAGCTCGCAAGGCCCCTGGACCTGATGGCTTCACCCTGCTCTACTACAAGAAGTTCTACCCTCTTCTTTCCTCCCACTTTCTTGCAGCGTTCAATGCCATTCTTTTAAATACGCCTCTACCAGTGGACTCACTGCTCGCACACATTACTGTTATACCAAAGCCTGACAACGATCCCTCCCAATGTGGCAGCTATAGCCCTCTTGAATTTGGATTTGAACAAAATGTTGGCTAATAGGAGTTTGCCGCACATACCCACTCTTGTGCATGTGGATCAGGTGGGTTTTGTCCCTGTCCAAGTGGCATGTGACAATGCCACCAGAGTGCCTAATGTGCTCCACTCTGCCCGATCGCGTTTAATCCCGCTGATGCTTCTTTCCACGGGCGCGGAGAAAGCTTTTCATTGGGTGGACTGGCTCTTTCTTTGAGCTATTCCACAACATGTAGGCCTGGGGAAGGATATGCTCATGTGGATCTCAGAACTTTACTCACAGCCGTCCACTGCAGTGCGCGTGAACGAAAGCAAATCTGACTTCTTCACCATTAACAATGGCACGAGGCAGGTTTGCCCCCTTTCTCCGGTCATATTTATCTTATCGCTTGAGCCATATCTTTTCCTTCCATCAGTGGCCTTGTTAAGCCGCACTCGGGTGAACATAAGCTTGCTACATTCGTGGATGACCTAATCTTCTTAATTGTCCAACCCCACACTTCTATTCCGTCATTACTGTGGGAGTCTGAAACTTAACCTTAATCCTTCCCGCCTCAAAATGAACCTCTCTAAGTTGGCTGCCCTGAATGTTTCTCTGCCCGACGGGGAGATGCAATGCCTGCATTTTATTTTTCCTTTTACATGGGTGAATAACAGCCTTAAGTACCTGGGCACGTTTATCTCCTGTGCGTTATTCAAACTTAACTTCCTTCCTCTGCTTCAACAAACCAAGCAAAGTTTACTCTTGGTCTTGTAAATTCTCTGAAAATTACTATTTTGCCCATGTTTCTATACCTATTTCAAGCCCTCCCTATCAAAATTCCCAGCTCTTATTTTAGGCAACTATGATGACTCTTCATTAAGTTCATATGGGCCCAAGCACCACCTCATCTGAGATATAGTGTAGTGACTCTACCTAAAAACCATGGGGGCATTGGTTTGCCAAACATGGGTGGATGACTGGTGTTGTCATGGTAGCTCCAAATCTTGGGTATCCATAGCAGCCCCCCTGCCTCCAACAATTCAGGTTCACCCAGTTATTGCCCCAAGGAATTTGCAGCCATGAACCCTCTTCAAGACCACATCCCTGTCCCCCTTTCCTTCGTCATTGACTACGGTGCTTGGGGACCCGGACTTCGCACCAGGCTTGGTTTGGGGTAGGTTGAACCGTTTATATACAGCAAACATTTTTCAAGTAGGTAACTTCCAGAGGCAGAACAAATGGCTTTCTACCAAGGGTAGTCGGCTTAGTGTTGATCCTCCTCTGGACAACTGGAGCGCGATCCAACTTTGTCCTTTCTTACATTCTGTCACCAATTCTCAGGCTCTTTCTCGACTTCTGACATCCTTTGAGACACTTTGTTACAAATGTGACCTAATACGACACGTGGTCTCCCAACTTTACACCATCTTATCGGGGCCTTCCTCTTCTGCTTTGGAACCCAGCTTCATGGCTAAGTGGGAGAGGTACCTAGGTCTGCAATGCTCCCAAGACCAAAAAAGACTGTTTATATTACTTTGCGTTCAGGGAAGTGGAGCTGAGAGGGTTGGTGCTGTTTGGAAACATGATGGCAGCAAGTACTTGAGCAAACAATGGATAGAAATGCTTTGTTGGGCAATGTATATTTGTTTGATCAGGATTCCTAACTGAAAAAAAAGGTTTGAGAATTTAACACTACTTTAAATTTCTAAAAGTTTGTTTCACAACTGAGTCACCTATTCTCCCTTAGTTCCCTATTTCCTGTTTGTCACACAAGTAACAGGGAACTAGGACTTGAGACCACAGCTACAGAATGTTTCAGTTCAGCATACTTTGATAGATGCAATAACAGCTAGGAAACAGCCTGCAATTGGTGACATATAGTGCATTTGTAATCTATTCCAGGCCTTCTTAAACTTTTTCCACTTGTGACCCCTTTTTGGCTGAGGAACTTTTTACGTGACTCCAGCGTCGGACTGTGTCTCTCCCCTCTTTCCCCCTGAGCGTCAGTCGTTGTCTCTTTCCTGCTTCACCCCCCCAGCATCAGTCAGTGTCTATCTCCTCCTCTCCCCCCTAGCGTCGGTCGGTGTCTCCTTTTTTCCCCTTCCCCCTAGCATCGGTCAGTGTCTCTCTCCTCCCCTTCACCCCTAGCATCGGTCAGTGTCTCTCTCTTCCCCTTCCCCCCTTTGCATCGGTCAGTGTCTCTCTCCTCCCCTCCTCCTGTCACTGTGGATGGACGGTAGGTGTCTCTCATCACCAATTACCCCCTCCTTACCTTTACCTCCAGCAGCTGTGCTCCACTTCTGCTGGGTTAAAGAAAGCTTCGCCCCTGGAAAAAAACAAAAACCTTCCTGCACGCACGTGCTCAGAGGGGGCCCGCAACCTTAACAATTACACTGCACATATTAAACAATAATACAAATTTTTGCTTGGAGCCCAGTCCTCCCCAGCCACCTAGGCCCCTCACAAAAGTAATGGCCGTACCTGGGCCCCTCATAAAATCCCCTGGCCGGGATTCAGATCGCGACCCCCCCATTCACTTGCGCAACCCCATGTGGGGTCGTGACCCACACTTTAAGAAGCCCTGATTTATTCCATCCTTTGCTTTTGCAGAATTAGACTACATACATACATACACAGCTCAGCAGATCAGCAGATTTGTGGCTAATTCCTTATGCTATTATTATTTCATATGAAATATCATTCAATAAACAGTAAAAACTAGAGGTGCACCGAAACAGAACTTTCAGACTGAAGCCGGAAAAAAAAAATGTGTCAGGCCGAAACCAAAACTTATTTTTTTCTAATCTTTTTAAAATAATTTTTTGGAATATTTTATTTTTATTTTTTCTAATCTTTTTAAAATTATTTTTTGAATATTTTATTTGTATTTATTGATTTATTTTTACTGTCAAAGTATATTATTAAGTTTGCTTTTTGTAAAGATACAGAGTATACAGAACTCAGTTACAAGGACATACATAACAGAAGGGTAACAAAGGAAAGCATTCGACCAGCAATAGATATTATGAAGCCAGTAAAACTTCCTTCACCTTCCATAAAAGCATCAGTATAGTGTTGTTACCAAGGCACCATAAAACACTGGACAAATCAGGGTAAAATCCAGACAAGATAATACTGTAATTATAAAAGTAACCTGGCACCATATCCCACAATTCCTTAAGGAGTGCAAGAGTAGTGAGGTTAAAGGTCCATAAAAGGCCAATCAATAAAATAATGCAAAAGAAAAAGAACAAAATAAAAGGGGAAAAAGAAAAGAAGGAAAGAAAGAATGAAAAAGAAGGCTCCGAGGATGTTGCCCCCCGTTAAAATCAAGTCAGGTTTGATAAAAAACAAGTTGCTGATATAAGTATGCCAATAAACAATTTACACTCTTATATAAGTCATCCATGGATCCCACACCTTCCCAAAATGCTTGTGTCTGTCCTGTAATATACTTGTCAGCTTTTCATGAGTCATTATCCAAGACATTTTACTCTTAAAATAAGCAAAGGATACCGTGTCTCTCTTCCAGGCCTTGGCAATAGATATCTTGGCTGCTATAAACATAAAAGCAATTAATTTATCTAAGGCCTTTGTCACTGATGGGATAGGGTGGCTAAAAAGTGCATAGCGTGGATCCCTGGGAAACCGCACCCCTGTAACCCAATAAAGCAGTGCAAACATTCTTCACCCATTCTCTCCTGAATGGGCGAAGGCTAGGACAGAGCCACCAAGTATGAAGCATGGTGCCCGACTCTGAGCAGCCTTGAAAACATAATGGGGATGCATCTGGAAAAATGGTTGCCAGCCTGGAAGGGACAAGATACCAACGTATGAAAACTTTAAGGTTTGCCTCAATCAAAGAAATATTAAGTAGACCCAGGGTGAATGAGATATAAATCAGGTCATTATCTGACCAGGTGTAAAAAAAAATCCTGACTGACGATAATAGTGGCAAAGCGGGGTCAGGGATAAATATTTGGTCTATTTAAACAATATCTGGCGTGGATGAGAATAGAGAGAAAACGTTTTGTGTCATATGTATCTTGCACCTGGTGTTTGCCAGGCCATAGTGATTTATAAGGATATGAAAGCTATTAGAATGGTAATGAAGAAGAGCTGAATGATTTCCTGTCAAGTCAAATTTGATTCCCCACAGAGAATTAATTGACCTTGTGTAGAATGTAATTGAATGTTTTTATACATCGACTATAAAGTCTTATTATTATTAGTCTTATTATGCTTTAGGTGATCCTTAAAACCTTTTGGCGATCCTTGAAAACTCATCTTTTCACGGAGGCCTATTCCACCTCGCTATAACAGTACTTTCAGTTCTTCCATTAAATCATCCCAAACAGTTATTACCTTTTGTGTCACTTGTCCCTCCTACTAGATTGTAAGCTCTCACGAGCAGGGCCCTCCTACCTCCTGTACTCTAATTGTATTGTCTCCCTCAGTTTTGTAAAGCACTGCGCAAACTGTTTGCGCTATATAAATCCTGTATAATAATAATTAAAAATTGCAAGTGAGAGGAGTGTAAAAAAAAATGTAGGTATGAATTGGAAAAAATTGTCTCCTGCAGGCACACCACATCGGGGGTGAGGAGAAAAAGGGGAAACAATGAAGAAAGGGGAAAATAAATTTTAAAAAATCTGCCAAATCAAAGCATTTTACACCACAAAAACAGCATAAAACTAGGATAAAGAAGTGCCTTGTACACTGGTGACCAGTGGAGACTTTCCCTTTACATTAGTGGTCAGTGGAAAATCAAGTGTGCCGTTACATTGGTGGTCAGTGAAAAATGTGCTTCTTACAGTGGTGCTGAAACGTAAAATTGCCCCTTACATGTTTGCTGGTTGACAAAAGAATTGCCCCCTTACATTATTGGATAAAAGTGCCCCTTATAATAGGGGTCATTGGGAGAAAACCCGCCCCTTACATTGGTATTCATTAGAAAAATTGGCTACCCCTATTTATAGGTGGTCAGTGGAAAAAGAAGTGTGCACCCATATTGGTAGTCACTCAGTGAAAACAGAAATCCCCCTTGATTTCAGTGGTTACTTGAAACATGATGCAGCACAGATACCAAGTAATGTCAGCCTCAGAACTCTGTGGGCTTCTATGGCAGTAGTTCTGCCCCTAATCTTGACTTGAATATTTAAATCCTATTATTGTGTAGACTTTGTGCTACCCTTCTGTGGGATTTTGAATGTAAAACAGTATAAATTAATTGCTGGGCAAGCAATGCAGAGACTTGTTGTTTTTTTAAAATTTTTTATTATAGTTAAAGTTTACTATTTGGCATGCTCTCTGGTCTAGTCTATACTGTAGGCTCTCACCAGCAAGTCTATCCGAATGGCTGCATGTAAAGAGATGTTTCCAGCACTCAAAGTCCTCTAAACAAATCAATTATTTAGCAAGCATGAAAAAAGCACACTGACACGTTTCTGCTTTAGTTATAGCTTTGGAAGATTTTAAGTGCTGGAAACATCTCTTTACGTTGTATAGTTTACCTTTGGAAGGAAGGTTAATCTGGGAACCGACCGAAGGATGTGAGGTATTACTAGTGGTGAGCTGTGTTTTTAGCTTGGACTTGATTCATATCCGATGGCTGCAGTCTGGGAGTTGTCCTGCTGAATAACAACTACTCCATAATGGCTCTGGTAAATCCCAGTATCTGCCACAGCCTGTTTGATAGGAGCGTTAAGTCATACCTTACATAACGAACATTTCCATTGGTTCTATAACACTCTGTGTTCCCTCTGGGTGCTCCCTCTCTCCTTTAATTTTCACATTTACCCTTGAACCTTTGATATGAACTATTCAGTGGTCCCCGAATATTAAATTAAATTAATATTAAATGATCCCTTGTTCTATGTGACTCAACCAGAAACATCATTGCCAAATTTGTTATCGGAACCGACAAAATATGGAGTTCTTTCAAATTTCAAGATACATTTTTCTGAAACGGAGGCACTAAACGTCTTGGTTCCCACCTCGAGAGCACGCCAAATTCAGTCTAACTTCTCTTTCAAATGGACTTCTACCCATATCAAGTACCTGGGGGGTGTTAATCCCTGCAAACCCTAAACATGTGTTCTCACTGACCTATTTACCTTGGGGCTTGGAGTCATGATGTGTTCACTTGGTTTGGACCTAACAGTATTCTGCAAATGAATGTGCTCCCTAGGCTGTTGTACCCGCTCCAGACCCTACATGTGGAAAACCCTGCCGGTTTCCTAGGGAGGCTTAGATCGGACTTTGTCTACTTCATTTGGGCTAATAAGAGAGCTTGCATTAAGAGCAGTGTCTTGACTAGGTCCAAATGCGCAGGTGGCATAGGGTTTCCAGACCCGTGTTTGTACTACAAGTTCATGTATATATGGGGTTATATAATAAAAATATTGTTAATTCCTAAAACTACTGCTTGTTAGCATTCCCCTTCTTTACAGACAACATTTGCTAAAGATAAACAAAAAATAGTTTCCGGTACAATATGTTAGATGTTTTTCATACTGATATGGTTATGTTCCCTTTTTTTTCCGGTTTATATGGCATTTGCCCCCTTTCTTTATATTCATGCTCCACATGACTTCATGATAGCATGTTTACTTTTCTAATGTTTTCTTTGCCTAATGCAATGTTTGATCTTCCTTATGTAACAGTATGAATTGCTTCTGATCCGTGCAGACCGCTCAAGCCGCTATGACATCTGTTATCTCTCCAGTCCGTACTGCTCATGCGCTGATCGGACGGAGGTTCACATTCCAGCAGCCGCGATCGTAACCAACTGAAGCGCCCTGCGCTCCCCTAGCCGCAGCGCTGTGTTGGCATAACGACAAACTGCTGTGTGGGCAGCCTAACAGCCGTGACAGCGGTGCACGCCTTCTCCAGCTGCATACTCCCTCATTGCAAGTGTTTTTTTTTATTATTATGGCGGGAAAGCAATCAAAGGGTTGGGAGGTTCTTCTGTTTTACTGCACTTGTTTTGTCTCTATATAAGTGGTGTGGTCTGTGGTATACTTTGTCATTCTGAGCCTGATGAAGGGGACCCTGTGAGGCCCCGAAAGCGCTTGCATTGTATGACAAATATGTGTCATTAAATTTATCTTTTTTCACGTTTATACTGGAGTGCTGGTGACGTTCTTGGACTACATGTTATTGCATGGTGCCATCCGTGGTCATTACAAGCACCCACCTGGATCAGACAGGTTTTCATTACTACCCGGCAAGGAGTGTAGCAAGATATATTGATACATTACTGTACTACAAGGCGACGCATGTTACAAGGCTGGTGGACTGGTGCTGCATCTCGGAGGGTAAGCTATGGGTATGCCTGGAGCGGGATACCTGCAAATTCCCCGAGTGGCATTTCCTGGGTATTTCCCAGGCTGCCTTTGCAATCGTGGCTTAACATACGAGTGCTACTATGTGTATAGTGGACTCAGTATTTTCTTTTTGGCCTATATCACCCCTGCCTTTGCCAATGATGCCAGTTTTTGGAAACCCATACTTCCCCCCAAGCTTGCGTCAATCTCGATTGGAAATCCAATGGAGATTGGTGAAACAAATTCAGACTATGGCTGATCCACTTCTGGATTATTGGGGTGCCATGCAAATTTGTCATTATGTGACATCACCTACGGATAGAATTGCTATTTTCAGACCCCTGACACCCCTTGAAATATTATGCCTGGCTGGTAAGCCGGTTAGGAATGTACTGGCCATAGTAGTTAGAACTCGGAATGACTCCTCAAAGCTTCCCCCTCCTACCGAACAAGATCTGGGAGTGACTTTCACCCCTCAATAAAAAGACCAAATTCTGTACTTTGCCCACAAAATAACTATTATAAATAGATTTCAAGAGGCGGGGTACAAGCTAATTACCAGATGGCAAGGAGTTCCAACACTCCTACACAAAATGTTCTCCACGACCTCTAACCACTGTTGGCGTTGTGCTGAACGTCCCGACATGCCTCTACATGTGTTCTGGGAGTGTCTCCATGTACGCCCCTTCTGGTCACAAGACCCTATTTACAAAATTGTTGATGTCTGCCCATCACTAGACCCAGCTGCCGTTCTCCTTCATCTAAATTCTTATTCAATCAAGTCAAATAAAAACTCCCTGATTGTTCACTATATTAATGCGGCGAGAGTATTCCAGCCCTGTGGAAGCAATGGACAACACTGTTCGTGTCTATGTGGCTGCAAAAAGTGGATGAGATCAAACTTATGGAGGATTTGACAGCCTTCCTTGATCGGTTAAATAAATTTGTTGCTACTTGGTTTGCCTGGCATAGTTTTATTGACTCCAGTACCATTGCGGAGAGGCTGCTGTATATATGGGACCGCTCTATCTTATCCTGTCTTATACTGGGTGCCTTACTCTTTCTTTCTCTATGCTTTCCTTTCTTTCTTTGTTTTCTTTCTCTCCCTAAGTAGGTAGCCTTCTAAACTATCCTCTAATCTTTCTCGTTTCGTTTTCCCAGAGCTGGCGTTTCCTAGCCCGTTTCTTCTTTCTCTCTTCTCTTTTCCCTCTTTCTCTCTTAAGTTGTTTCTTCTAGACCCCTTAAAGGTCTTTTTTTTTATATTTCTTTTTTTTCTCAACCTATGCTAGCTCTAAAATACAAATAAAGTGGGGGAGCTTGAGATGATTACTAATGTCTAGATGGGATTGAAAGTCTATGTTACATTTGCCTGTAGATGTTCACCCTGTCTAGATATAAATATAGATATATTGTAGAGGTGCACCGAAATGGAATTTTCAAAACCGAAATAAAAAAAATTTGTCAGGCCGAAACCGTTTAAAAAAAATTCACATTTTTAAAATATTGTATTTTTTTTTTAATAAACTTTTCATTTTTTTATATTTATTTATTCATTTTTTATTAAATATTTTTATTTTTTTACTTTACTTTTAGGGGCTTCGGGGAAATATTAGGGGTCTAAACCAGGGGCGCCCACAATTTTTTGTCTGGAGATCTAGTTTTCAAATGAGGAGCTCAATGAGATCTCCCAACGAAAAAACACCTGCATTCAGGGGCGGGAGGGGGCATGGCGTTGCATTGAAGTAAATGGCACCGCAGCCAGGCCCCTCGCCCACAGTGCGATCGCCTGCATTAGTGCCTGTGTTCCAGTCCAGTGCGATCCGCAAAAATGCTGCAAGCACTATTTTTGAAGATCGCATTGGACCGGAATGCAGGCACTAATGTGCCTGCGTTCCGGTGCGGGTGATCGCACTGTGGGCGATGCCATTGACTTCAATACAGCCCCACACCCCCTCCCGCACCTGAACGCAGGGAGTCGGCCGACTTTACATTCCAGTGCGCCCTAGAGGTCCCGGCGTCCTGTCCTCCCGTGGTGCTCGTGTGGCCGACATTGCACATGTCCTGCCCCTTTCCATCTGCAGCGTCTGACACATTCAGCCGGCAGCCGCACGAGCACCACGGGAGCATAGCCGTAGCCAGCTCCTTTTGCGCCTGAGGCCAGAAAAAAAAACGTTTTTTTTTAATTTATTTTTTACTATTTTTATTTTATTTTAATTATTTGTGTAATTTTATTTTATTTTTTTACTTTGGGGGGGCTTCGGGGAAATATAAGTGGTCTAAACAGCCCCCTGATATTTTCCTTTTTAAAATAGATCTTTTCCCCATAGTTCTCCTTAGGGTAACGGGAGGACACAAACTAGCGTCCTCTCGTCAACCTAGGCTCAGTATACCGCTAGCTGTAGCTCGTGGTATACTGAGATGCCACAGTATACCGCGGGCTGCTGCTCGCGGTATACTGAGACGCCGCAGCTGAGCTGAAGCGGATCCCGACAATTGTGCCGGGATGCACCCAGCTGCGTGGCTGACAGCTGGCACTGCCTATCTAGAGGCAGAGCCAGCTGTACCCGCCCCCTCCCCCATCTGTTCCGCCAGTCAGCGCTGGCGGATCGGAGCGGGGAGGGGGGAATCCAGCCCCTCCCCTGTCACGGCAGAGAGCCGTGACAGGATCGAGAGGTGAGCGAACGCCGGTATGTGTTCGCTCACCTCCCGATCTACTGAGCCGACCTGTGACAGTCTCATTGTCACAGGTCGGCTAGAACTATGAGGTGAGTGAAAAGCACTCACCTCATAGTTCTCCTTTAATAACTGGGGACACTTAGTAGTATATGTCCCCAGTTATGTACAAACACTGGAGTGATCAGCTGATCGCTCCAGTGTTTGTCCTGCACAGAGGATCGGTACATATCACTGATATGTACCGATCCTCTGCCGCTCAGCCATGCACACGGGGGCTCAGCTTCTTCCATGGATCCCCCCTGCTCTCCCGGGCAGAGGCAGCAGGGGACCTGAGGAGAAGTGAAAGAGCACTTCAGCCGCGGGGG
>NW_017306945.1:766167-770484 GCF_000935625.1 Nanorana parkeri | reverse complement strand
CGTGAGGTGGGGGGCGGAGCCTCTGTCACAGAACTTAGGACGAGCGGTGAGGGGAGAGAGAGGCGCCGGCTGTCAGATCCTGGCCGAGCGTCTCTCTCTCTCTCTCTCCTCACCGCTCGGCATTAGTTCTGTCTGTGACAGCGGCTCCGTCCTCCGCCCTCCCCCGCCGCTGGCTGCAGGTTCCTTCACTTCTTCTCGGATTCCCAGATGGGGAGAGCAGCGGGAATCCAGAGAAGCCCCACCGGGGGAGGAGAGAACATCGCGATCTACTAGTGATCGCTACGCGATCGACTGGTAGATCGCAATCGACCTTGTGGGCACCCCTGGTCTAAATTGACAACATGAGGACATTGTGTGTTTACTATAACCACAATCATGAATGTACAGGAGGTGATGCAAATCACTTCCCATTCATTCATAATTGAGGATATAGTAAACATACTCTGTCCTCAATTATCTACACTCAGTGATCACTGATCGTTGAGTGTGTGCACTTGCTCTCCTTTCTGAGCAAAGGAGGCTGAGCAAACGGTGTGGTAAGGAGAGCTCAGCCTCCTGTGCTGTCTCTGCCCACAAACTGCTCTGCCGGACTGTGACAGGAGGCTGAGCGGTGTGGGAGGAGAGATGCCGGCTCCTCCCAGCGCTCTCCTCCCACAGCGCTCGGCCGGCTGTCACACTTTCTCTCCTCCCTGCTGTGACACAGAGCAGCGCCCAGTGGGGAGAAAAGAAAGAAGGGATGCACCGCTGTATCGGCACAAAAATGGCACTTTTGGCATGTTGCCAAAAGTGCCATTTTAGGCCGATATGTTTCGGCCACCAATATATCGGTACATCCCTAATATATTGACATTTGTTGTTTATTGTAATAGTTTCTCTTGCTCTTTCACAATAAATAATTTGAAAAAAAAAAAGCTGAACTCTGGGGAAAACAAACCTTCAGGGCCAATTTACATTTGTCCTTTGTTTTAATGCATGTGCAATTACGCACATGTTGGCACATGACAATGCACCTGCCTAACGCTACAAAAAGAACACACCTCTATGCACACACATAGATTAATAAGGGCCCTCAGGTGTCATTAACACAGGGTGCATTGGGCTGTGTTGAAATAATTGCTGTCTATGTGCCTCATTCACACCACCCTAGTGGGTTGGTGTGTGTTGAGGAAAAATGTATGTATTCTGCATGTTTATGTAGTGCAACGCACAAAGTACAAAGAAAAAAAAATGTCTTAGTATTTTGACCCTTGATTTGGCCTGTACGAAAAAAAGGCATTGATAAAGAAGTTCAACATGCGGCAAAATGCAATGTGTCGCAAAGCGATTTATTGCACGTCAATATGCATTCTTTTTTGTTTCGTTTTGTGCAAAAAATGTAAACAAGTCCTTAGGACCCATTCACACTTGTGCCTTCAGGCATCACGTGCTAAAGTGGGCATTTCCGCAATGCATGACAACATACCTACTCTATGTGCGGTACGGTTCGGGGTCTTTCATTGCAAATGGCATCCCAAAGCATTGTACATTAGAGTATAACACACTGCAGTGCACTACATTGCCCAAAACGGTGCATGCATGTTTTTTAAGCTGTTGTGGCTATTCATTTTGAATGTGATGCTTGCATGAATGCATGCATGCAGGGCTCGTCTGGTGAGATCTGCACGCAGCCCTGTAGAGACCCAAACGCAGCCCTGGTGAAAACGCACACTGCTGTGGTGAGACCCAAACGCAGCCTTGGTGAGACCCAAACGGAGCCCTGGAGAGACCCAAACGCAGCACCGGAGAGACCGCACACTGCCGTGGTGAGACCCAAACGCAGCCCTGGTGAGATTGCACGCAGCTCTGGTGAGATTTCATGCAGCTCTGGTGAAACCCAAACACAGCCCAAACTGTACAGGGCCATAAAAGATTGCCAAAAATTTAAAAAGCAATTTTTTTAAGCAACTAGTTGGGGGGGGGGGGGTAGTAGCCGGTAAAGCCACCTCCCCGATTAGTTTCTGCAGGTTGTGGGTCACTCTCCCGGGAGTCTTACGCTATTAGATAGCGGCTCCCTGACACCCGGGAGAGAAACATTTTCTCCCCGAAAGGCTTACTCTGCTGGATCTAGCAGAGTAAACCTTTCTGTACTGTCTTTTTTTTTTCTTACATCAGGGCCACCGGCAGTCAGAAAAAAAATGCCATAGGTACTAATAGCTAGATTGCTATTGGCTATTTCAATTTGCAATAGCAGACTAGCTATTGTACTTGCCCACTGCTGCTGTCAATTAGCAGCGATGGACCTAAAGTTCTCCATCAGGTCCACCTCTGCTGACTGACAGTAGCGGAGGGCAGGTGCAATAGCCAGCTTGCTTGGCTATTGCAAATTGAAATAGCCAATAGCAATCTAGCTATTAATTCCTATGCTGTATTTTTTTTTTGTCCGGACGGCAGCAGAACACTAAAAATAAACAGCAGATAGCAAAGCAAACAATAGCCTCTTTACTATCTGCCATCATTTCAGATTAACCAATATAACAATGCTAATATTAACTGAGGCTATGCATCTCATATTCTATGCCCCTGTTGGGGCGGCACAGGGGGGTTGACAGAGGGCACCTCCCTGAAATGACTTATTTCAGGTAGGAATCCCTGGCTAAAGCCACAAAAAGTTTAGCCATAGTTCTCTTTTAACCATCAAAAGTGTTTAACTGCATTAAACCTTCTATCTAGCATTTAACTTAGGGCCTGCCCTGGACTCCCCTTGGTGAATCCACTATGTTCACTATGCTACTTTGAGGACGTGGCATGATGCATATACCGCCAATTCTCTCACCACTATGCTTGGTCCTCTCTCTCCTATTTGACAACTCTCTGTTCTCCATAGGTGTTGCTATCTCTTCAGCTGGGGGATTAAGGAGAAGTGACTGGCCTACGGCTAGGGATTTCATATACCCTTCTACTGGACGTTTTGTTGTGCCGGTTGCTCGCCTGTCAGGTCCTCCTGTTAACTGGCTGTTAGACCTACAACTGTCTAGCTTTTGTTCAGCTCTGTATACCTCTGGACAAACACACAGACTGTTAACGCCCTTTGAAAGCATGATTGTTTCCCGTGAACCGGCTCGCCACACAATATCAGTCATTTATGGGATGATGAGAGATGCTCTTCATCAGGTGCCATTGAGCTCTCAAGCCAAATGGCGTGCTGATTTAAACAGGGATTTGACTGACTCAGACTGGGCCACCATTTACCATTTCACTCACAAATCATCCATCTCCTCATATGCCCAGGAAAAGAATTACAAAATTATCACCAGGTGGTATAGAGACCCGGTCTCTTTACACTGGATTTTCCCTTCTTCTCCAGATACCTGCTGGCGATGCAATGAGGTAAGTGGCACTTTTCTGCATATTTGGTGGACATGTCCTTTGATCTTTTCTTTTTGGCAAAATATTTTTTGGGTCTACAACCACATATACGTGGATATCTTACCACCCTCACCAGCTATTGCCTTATTGTCACTCTTACCAGGATCCCAGACAACCCAAAAACATATGCTACTAAAACATATCCTGTCCGCCAAGTTATTCTCCTGTATTGGAAAAAGGCGGTTACCCCTCCCCTCTCCATGTGGGTCAGCCATGTAAACGACATAATGCGTATGGAAGAGCTATTGGCGACTGACATCGATACTTTCCCTAAATTCTTGTCCCAATGCAGTGGATACACTTTTCCTCTGCCACCGAACTTCAATCCTTTCTCTGAACCTGCACACACTCTATTCACTATGTGAATTCCCAGATCATGTACTCTACTCTTCTCCTCTCTGTTCTCTTATTTCTGTCTTCCCCCTCCATATCCTTTCTCTAATGTCATAAGATGTTTGAACTGTTCGTTTGGAGACTCTTTCGAGCAGTGGTGACACTGGTATTTTTAGGTAGCCCTGTACTGGGCTGCATTAAAGGAGAACTATGAGGTGAGTGCTTTTCACTCACCTCATAGTTCTAGCCGACCGGTGACAAGGAGACTGTCACAGGTCGGCTCAGTAGATGGGGAGGTGAGCGAACACATACCGGCGTTCGCTCACCTCTCGATCCTGTCACGGCTCTCTGCCGTGACAGGGGAGGGGATGGATTCCCCCCTCCCCGCCAGCGCTAACTAGCTGAACAGACAGGGGAGGGTACAGCTGGCTCTGCCTCTAGATAGGCAGAGCCAGCTGTCAGTCACGCAGCTGGGCGGATCCAGACATAATTGTCGGGATCCGCTTCAGCTGCAGTGTCTCAGTATACCGCGAGCAGCAGCTTGCGGTATACTGCGGCGTCTCAGTATACCGCGAGCTA
>NW_017306945.1:727296-766078 GCF_000935625.1 Nanorana parkeri | reverse complement strand
GAGACTGTCACAGGTCGGCTCAGTAGATGGGGAGGTGAGCGAACACATACCGGCGTTCGCTCACCTCTCGATCCTGTCACGGCTCTCTGCCGTGACAGGGGAGGGGATGGATTCCCCCCTCCCCGCCAGCGCTAACTAGCTGAACAGACAGGGGAGGGTACAGCTGGCTCTGCCTCTAGATAGGCAGAGCCAGCTGTCAGTCACGCAGCTGGGCGGATCCAGACATAATTGTCGGGATCCGCTTCAGCTGCAGTGTCTCAGTATACCGCGAGCAGCAGCTTGCGGTATACTGCGGCGTCTCAGTATACCGCGAGCTAAAGCTCGCGGTATACTGAGCCCAGGGTGATGGGAGGACGCTAGTTTGTGTCCTCCCGTTACCCTTAGGAGAACTATGGGGAAAAGCCTTAACCCCATAGTTCTCCTTTAATCCCTTCATGACGGGAGACGTGCACCGTACGTCCAGCCACACACGTGATGAGTTATTTGCTGCTTTAGAGGGCTGTTAACCGCTGAGAATCAGCTTTTAACATTCATTAATGGGTGTCTGAGAGTCACGGCATTCTGACAGCTCGTATAGATCGAGAGATATCTCTCTCAAGCTATACTGGCTTTTTTTTTTTTTCTCATGAATAGATACATAATGTGTCTATTCCTGTAATGTATCTATTCCTGAAAGAAGAATGTTTGTTTGTTGATCGTTGTTGCAACAATCAGAAAACCTTTAGTGACAGCTGAATCCTGAACTGCTGCAGGATCAGTGTCACTAACTTATTATCGGCTGTTCTGAAGTTTGAAGCAGCCTGATAATAACCAAAAATTTATTAATTTATCATGCAGTAACAGTGAGATTAATTCACAATGACTGCTTGATATAATTAAATAAATAAAATAACATTTTTAAGTTAAAAAAAAAGGGAAAAGTGTAAAAAAAAAATAATTGTGAAAAGTGTAAAAAAAAAAAAATGTGTAACAAATAAAATAAAATAAGGGACAAATAAATGAATGTATTTATTGATTTTTTTTTAGCTGTGCTGGTTTTGTAAAAAAAATACTACAAATCAAAACTGGGAAAAAAGTGGTTTTTTTTACGTTTTTTTCCTCTTTTTTTATATTTTATTTGTCCTAAGTGAGGCGTTAGACACACATATGTGATATAAATATGTAGCCCTATCTGTCCTCTAAAAAACAATATATAATATGTGTGGGTGCACTTTGTAAGAAAGTATATTACTGACGTGGAAGAATCACACAGCAAAAATGTCAAGTGTGTCAGTCATTTACGAACAGAAACTAAAAACAAGCTCAGTCATGAAGGGGTTAATATGTCTGCATGGGTCTGTTCCGACAAGGCAGAATTCTGCCCCTTATAGCACATCTCTTTTTTACCATGTTCTGTGCCTTAAACCCCTATGAGATGTTTTGATATACCTATGTGACCATGCATATTATCTAATTACCACTGCCGGATCACAGCTGTTGTATACTTTTTATTGTCTCCTAATATCTTGTTTCTTACATATTGTATTCTGAAACGAATTGTTTAAATCCTGTGAAATATGCTAATAAACAACCGATTCAACTCTATCTAGCCTTTAAATTATTCCGTTTGCTATTTTGAAAAGCCAAGGTAGTGGTGAAAAACAGCCATTTCAGGACCACGTCCTTTAATTATATATTTCCTGCTATAATTATGTGTCCCTCTCTCAGAAGGTTGGGAGTTATGCAGTACATACTACCAAGTACATTTAGAAATGAGCTCCAAAATCACCTGGGTGCACGTATTTTACTTCATGTGGTAATGGGGCCTTTGTTGCTAAACAGAACGTCCAGCCGCTACGAGGTGAAAACGTAATCATAACCACCTCAGGCGAAGGATTGTAGTCACAGGCCGACTTTATACGCCCCTTACAACCTGAGAAAACACGAACTCTGTAGTAACAATTCAGCCAACCAGTGACCGCAGTCTGCCACGGGGCGTGGCCCTCCCCTCCGGCTGTAAACGGTGATGCAAAGCCTGGAACATGCGCCCTGCACGCCGCTCTCTTCCCTGATAATCCCGGAGAATGTGTAGTGCGGGCCCTGGGTGCGTCGGCACCCCGCCCACTTGCCTGTGCCCGGCCCTCGCCCCTCCCCCGCCTGACTCCCTCTTTGGATGAACGTTGTCTATAGTGTCACATCAGACAGAGGTGGACAATAGCTGTGGCGATGTCGTCTTCGTCATCATCCGAGCAGTACGAAGAAGGGGAATATGAGAGCAAGCCCAAGAGGCTGAAGATCGGCCAGGAGGACGGAGAGATAGACTGTGCATCGGAGGAGCATGATGGGGAGATAGCAGCAGCACCTAGAGACTCAGGCAGCTACGAGGTAACATATATGGACAGAATATTATGCAGCGAAGTGTCCTCTTTTTCTAGATCGTATTCCTTTTATCTGTGATTGAAGGCTGCTGATAATCACAGTAGAGAGGTGTTATTTCCTGACTATGCATGGCTGGTAGACTGATGGATGTTGGGGGGTCATTGCTTTGTGCGTATGTAGATGGGCTGATCTGCTCCTGAAAGCTCTTCTTCACTCGAGTATATCAAAGACTGCCTTGCCAAAAACAAGCCTTACCACCGATCACATCTGTGTGAAATGGTGTGTGTTCCTGCAGTGCATGAAAACGCATGTTTGTTTTTTTGCAGATGTGCTGCTATTCATTCTTAATGGCATCCAAGCACACTTGCCATAGCATGCATGTTTTAGTGCTCCAAAATGACCATGTGTTTTTGTGTGGTTTTTGTTTTTTTAAAAAGGTGCACATGCTTTATTGTTGTGTTTTTGTCAGTCTATTGAAATAAAATGGCTGTTTGAATGCAATGCATTCTAATGTGCGTAATGTTGACAAGTGTCAACTGGGTCTTAGAAACAACGGCCAGCGCAGACAAGGCAATTTGGAGAGGCTCAGTTCACACAACCACCACGGTGGTATGCGCTGAAGAAAAGTACAGCATGCTGTACTTTCATTACAGCAGGATGCAATGTGGAACAACCACCCCTCACACTGCAGTGCCTGTAGAACTGAATAAAATGTCACTTGTGACATTTAAATAAAGTTCTACCAAAAAAAAGTACACAGTGCGGTGTGCCATTTTGCGCAGCGGCTGATGCGAATTGGCCCTTAGTCCCCTTGCACACTTGTGTGATTTGAAGCGCTTCGGCCGTTGTGTGACAAAAGGAATCCTATTATTTTCTATAGTGCTGGGTTGCACCTAGGTGGTGTGAGACTGAGAAATGTCAGGTGCTTCTTTTGGTGTGATGTTTTTATAGACTTCATTGGGAGCTTATTAATAAGGCATTTAACATTCATTTTGTGCATTTAGAGAATGACAGTAGGCCCCACCCCCAGGCAAGCGACACTTTCACCTTCACAAGACATAATTCATGAAGACACACAAGAAAGAACAGAAACTTTAGTCCGGTATACACACTTCTGTTTTCTTTGTTCAACCTGTTGGCTGAACACAGAAAATAACAGTCTGTTCTAACGCTTACGAGTGTTAATCGAGTGTTAAACGAGGCATCTCCTGCTGTTTCTTTGTATTCTGACAGCAACCACCAGCCGCTGTCAGAATACCCAAACAGAGCTGGCAGCTCATTGGCTGCTGGCTCTGTTCAGCCGACAATTTCCAGATGATGCTCCTTGCATCAGCTGATTGTAGGTTGCCGGTCGGAAAGGTGCATGAAGAACTGGTCAAAATCTGAAGCTTGTATACCCGGCTTTATTCCTCCTAGATCGCTATACCCCAATCTGCCAGTCATTGGATTGTCCGTGGCCACTCTATAGCGTAAAGTAGGCTAAACACGGTGCACATTGTGGCCAGTTCTTGATAAACTGGCAGCACCTGTCTGCCCAGCATCCCTCGATCAGCTGTTTGAAAGAGCAGGTTGCAAAATTTTCATCCGAACAGAGCCTGCAGCTGATTGGCCAGCGGCCGCTGTCATGATATAATGGAAACAGCAGGAGATTCCTCCATCCATGCTTGTAAGCGTTGATGGAGGAATCATATTTTCTTGGGTTAGCCTGCAGATGAAATGCGTTTTAAGTGTAAACCGCTATATCTTCCAATTTGTATGGCTGGCATCCTACTAATGGGCTCTGGTCTGGTGTCATTGCTTTAGGGACACCCTTTATTGAGACTGTTGCCAATTTGTTCAGATTGTTTTATGTTTTCACGCCAATTCTATAAAACTGTGCAAGAAGCAGACGCAGTAGTGGCCATATACCAGTAGAATTTCGTTTAGAAAAAAAAATTGGAACATTTGTTCAATTTTTTGATAGTTAATGGGATCAAATCGACAACTGCAGTGCTGGAAAAAAAAATGAAGGCGCAGGATGGAATTTCTTTTTTTCTTGAACAGAATTTCTAACAGTGAATGCGTTGTTGTTGTTGGTTTTTTTTTTTTGTTTTTTTTTTTAAATTTTAGAAACTATTCTTTCCAAAATGTTGAAACCAAGCGGAGGACATTCGGCAAGTCTCTGATGGCATTATGTCCTGACGAGATTTTTCATATCAACGTTTGTATACATATCTACAAGTGTATGGCAAGCTTTAGCAACCAGTCTAGTTGGGGTGCAAACAACTCAGTCTTGGGAATCCTTAAAGGAGAACTATGGGGTCAGTGTTTTTCCCCATAGTTCTCCTTGGGGTAACGGGAGGACACAAACTAGCGTCCTCCCGTTACCCTAAGCTCAGTATACCGCGAGCTACAGCTCGCGGTATACTGAGATGCCGCACCTGGAGCGGATCCCGACTTAGATGACGGGATCCGCCCAGCTGCGTGAGTGACAGCTGGCTCTGCCTATCTAGAGGCAGAGCCAGCTGTACCCGCCCCCTCCCGTTCCGCCAGTCAGCGCTGGCAGATCGGAGCAGGGAGAGGGGAATCCAGCCCCTCCCCCTGTCACGGCAGAGAGCCGTGACATGATCGAGAGGTGAGGGAACCCGGTATGTGTTTCCTCACCTCCTGATCTACTGAGCCGACCTGTGACAGTCTCATTGTCACAAGTCGGCTTAGAACTATGAGGCGAGTGGAAATCACTCATGTCATAGTTCTCCTTTAAGGTGCCCATACACCTTACGATAATCGTGTGCGATTGACTTTTCGTTTGACAATCGCAAGGTGTATGGGGAGTGTGCAACCGCCAGTAATGTACAACCTGCATTTGGAGTGGAGCTTACTGGGATATGCTTCTATGCATATTTGCAAAAAAGTGTAAATCCATTCTAGTGCAGGGAGGCAAATTAATCTGGACATCAGGAGCCAGTCTGTCCAGCCTTGCAGCCAGCAAGATTTTTTATTTTTTTTTCCTTTTGTGTGTGCCTATTTCTAAAAAATGTTTAAAATCTTTCTAGTGCAGGGGGTGGAAAAATTTAGTCAGTGCTCATTGTACTCCCCTACGTTTTCGGCGTGTGGACTATCCCTTGACGTCTTCACTAGGGCTGCAAGCAACGAGTCGATCGATAATGAGAATAGTTGCCAACTATTCTCATTATCGATTAGTTGGTTGGATTCCCTAGCTCTCTCCTCGACGCTGGGAGGAGGGCACAGCAAACAGTGGGTGCATATCCAGCCTGCACTTTGAAATGGCCAATAGCAGACTCGCTATTGCACCAGCCCACTTCCTGCTGTATTTACGTTCAGCTGCTGTCTGCGGAATCTTGCCACTGGCAGCTGTCATTTCCTGGCTGCAGCTATTCACATGGTGCTTGCGTACAATACAATGATTTAAAAAAAAACCCCAAACAATTATAAAGTGGGGGGAAAAAAAGTAATTTTCGGTTTCGGCCTGGCAAATTCTGCTGCGGGAGGTGCGTTGCAGTGCCATTCATTTCACCCACAGTGTGATCGCCTGCACTGGAACGCACGATACTGCAATGCCGTGCATTTCATTGCAGTGTGATTGCAAAAAATTGTGCATGCGGTTTTATTCTGAAGTAAACTTTGCAACACCTGCATTTGTGCATTTTATTTTAAATTAAGGATGGTTTTCATTCAAAAACATTTTTTATCCAATTCATCGGCCGCCTAATCGATGATGAAAATAATCATTAGTTGCAGCCCTAGTCCTCACGTTTTAATGCAGGGTTATTGGCCCTGCGTTAGGCACATGATGATACAGCAGGCCTATGACCACTGGAGCACAGAGAAGATGCTGCGGGTGCCAGTCTTGGTGCTGGCCATACACCAGTAGAATCTGAGGCAGCTGAATGTCAACACAGCAGGCAGGCGGGGATTGAAAGGGACACAGAGCGCTGCAGCCAGCACTAGCAGGGAGGAGCAGTGCAGCGACAACTAATCGATGATGAGAATCATTGCCAACGATTCTCATTATCGATTATAATTAATCTCATTATCGATTAGTTGTTAAAGCTCTACTAGTACTGTGTCATCAGTTGCTGTTACAACCACAACCAGTGTCCTGATTGCAAGCAGTATCAGTACTAGTGTGGACAGGTACTGTTGTGTCACAGCCAGTGTTTACCAGTACCTGCTGATTACCAGTGCGGTGTCAGCAGGTACTGCCACAGCCAGTGTCCTGATTTCCGCCAGGTACCTTTTTACAGTCACAACCAGTGTCCTGATCTCCTGCCAGCACAAGTACCAGTTCTGTAAGAACAAGAAAAGTTCAGCAACCACTAAAAATGTAAAATAAAAATAATACACTAGTGAGGAGGTGTTTCAGGCTCTCAGTATGACTGATGAGAGCAACGGAGAGACCTCATAGTCAGATTCTGATTCAAGAGTATGAACCTCTTGAAAGCAGTGGTTCACTAACCACCTCAGATTTAGAAGATGGAGTTCTCACAGCTAAAAGAGCCAGGCATACTGTGCCATTAAACATCGAACATGCAGCAGGCAAGCAGCTTCCCCATGAAATGGCAAGCACCAGTAGTTGGTTGCTCCAACATAGGCCACAAAGACTTGGGCCCCTGAGAGCCCATACTAATGTACCAGAGGCACTTTCAAATCCCTTGCGGTTACCCCTTACTTTAGCAACACCTGTCATCCCCACATTTGCTGCCCAACCTGGAGTTCAGGTGCAAGCTGAGAATTTTACACCTATTTTCTGTTTTTTTGTTTTTCTTAAACTATTTTTTACTATTCAATTTGTGTAGGACCTTTTTTATCACCTTTACTCCATCAGGGATACCACTTCTATGTGGACAATTTTTATACCAGTGTGCCCTTATCCAAGCACCTTTTCCTCAAGCAAAGCCCAGCCTGTGGTACAATGCGACCAAATCACAAAGGCTTACCCCGAAATCTTGTCAACAGGAAGCGAAAAAGGGAGGAGTCTGCAAGTTTGAGCACGAGGAACATTTAGCCCTTAAATGATAGGACAAATGGGCTGTTTATGTGTAATTCTATGGCTGCCCATGCTGTATGTGAGAAATACCTTTTATTAATTGTTAGACATGTAAATTTCATTTAGTTCCGAATAGATATTCGTACAAATATCATAAAATTTAGATGCATCAGAATTTTCGAATTTGAACGAGTCCGAATGGTCCTTTAACCTCCCTGGCGGTATGATTATGCAGGATTTTAGCATGCCAAAGCGGTACATTGTTTTTCATGGCATCGTTTTTCATGGCAATTTGTTGATTTTATATTGTAGGCCTTTTTGGATGCCATGGATGTTCTCAAGTTTCCAGGCAGAAAGAACAGTAAAAGTGCAGGCAGGGAATTGGACAAAGCTCTAATGACAACATTGAAGTGAAATAGTTTGATACATATATGTAATTATAGCAGATTACATTATATTCTGTGTAAATGTCATGTTTTCACTTTTTAATTTCCCGCCGGCTCCGCCCCCCGCTGTGACGCCCAAAAACGAGACTGAATGCCGGCATCGGCCGGGCGCACACAGCAGAGGACACCGTGGGCTCGCAGGGGGAAGGTAAGTGACATTTTTGTGCTATCCCAAGTGTGGCTCGGGGTTATCGCTCTTGGTACTGAAAATTAACCCCGAGCCACACTGCCAGGGAGGTTAACGAAAATTAGGATCCGTCTGAATTTCGTTCACCATGCAACTAAATCGGACATGGACTGTTCTCTGGCCAATCGGATCTCTTTTTTTTTGGATGTTGGGGGGTTGCATTACAGGTACAGTCAAGTAATTTAGTTCCAAAACGGAAATTCAGGCGCATCCGAAAAATTAAACAAATCAAATTTTGGATCCAAAAAATGAAAGAAATAAAAACCTGAATTGAAACAAAACTATTTTTTGTGGGGTTACATGTCCTATTAATTGTGGGGAACTTGTGTTTAAAAAAAAAAAAAATACATTTTCTTTCTTCATTTTCAAAGTACTTACACCAAAAAAATCCTCTTCCAAATTTTGGGGTGTCTGCTTTCCAAAATTAGGATATTTTGTGGGTGTTTCTGTCTTGGCACTCCAGGGCCTCCAAACATTTGATAGGTAGTCAGGAAATTAGATGTGTAATTTATGCCTATTGAAAGCGCCACGTGTTCCTTGATTTTTTGGACCCCTCTATGTGACTAGGCTTGCGAAAAAATCTCACATGTGGTATCCTCATATTCCGGAGAGATCTATAAATGTAAAAAAAACTTGATATTGTCGAAGTTATAGACGCCTCGACATTGGCATCAGCAGAAGGGTTAAAAGCCTTATTTCTTTGTATCATTTGTAATTCTCTGTATACATGGGGGAATCCTTATTTGCTACTAACTCATGCAGGTGTTCTTCAAGCTTTAGAGTGCTTCAGAGCTGTGGTCTTTCTTTTCTTCTCATTGGGGTGCGTGTCGCAGAAAGAGGTACATGTACCTATTTTAAGCAATTGGCTCACGGATATAACCTTATTGAAATCAATGGGGCTACGCGGCAATCGCTATGTGCAATCATGCACAATCCCGGGGCCCCTGATATCTGAACCTAGCTTAATCCAAAATGACGTTTGGTTGTATGTTTGCACTGCAAGTTCAGACGTATTATGGCTATCCTTTGCTGATCCCACAAATTGTAATCACTAGATAAGTTTACCATGTCTTTTTAGTTCCACTTTTGCAGCCAAATTGGGATTACATCTATTTTTATATTTGTTACATGTTCTCATTTACATAGCGTATTTAAATAAATAAAAATACTGCTTCCATACTACTTGCTCTTCCTGAAACAAAATGTTTTCATTTACACATCTAAATGGTAATATTTTGTAAAAAAAAAACCAAAAAAAACTTTTTGTTATGATGTGCGAATAGGAACACTTGGCAAACCTATAGAGGACTTTTCTAAAATTTGTCTGAAAAAAGTGGAAATACATACACTAGAGATGTGATGCATCACTGCATGTAATGCATGCACGGTTTCTTTTCAGGACTGCAGGAAATCTTCTGTTGATTCTGCAAAGCTGCTCTGTGCTACCAGGGTGATATATTCTTTTTATTATTAATTTTATTTTTTCTTTAAATCTTCTGACTAGTGGATTTGCATGTATGGTAAATTTAAGGCTCACTTAAGTTTTATTAAGAATTGAGCATTCATAATCTCCAATATATTGCCACCTGCTTAATGCAGACCTGAATTGTTTTTTGTTTTGTTTTTTGTCTGGGGGAAAAAAAACAGCCAAATCAGTTGAAAATTATTAAATTGTGCAAGAAAAAACACACACAAGCACTAAGATCAGACATGCTGTGGAACAAATTCAAACCTGTCTAAAAAATGCGTTTCGGGTTAATGACATTTATGTGGAATCTGTCCAGCAAGCCTCAGTGCACATTTTTTATTGCTATATGATATCAAACAATGTCAAATAATAAGATTTAAAGTGTATGTGAGAAACCTGCAACTGCTACATGTTTGTGTTCCTTTTTTATACTGCATTTTAGTATAGCCTACACTTACTTTCAGTTGTAATCTGACTTAGTAACTGAAAGCATATGAATAAAAAAAAAAAAATGTAATGTCTTGGCAGAGGAAAGTGACATTGGGCTCAGCTCACAAAGCTAACACACCAGGATAAGCTTTCCTATTATCAAAAAGTGCCAGTTATTTTCAGTTTAATCTCAATTAAATTTTAGAATGACAGTCTCATGGATGAAAATAGAGTGCCTTAGACTGGTGTTAGAGCCTAGTGTCACTTGTGTTGTAAAAATGTTTTAGTTTCTCCTTTTGCATTTCTGGCATCTTTTTCTTTAAGCCGGGTTCACACCTGGGCGATCCATGACCGCGCAGCAATCGTGCACGATATCGGCGGCTTGCCGTGCGGTCTCTGAGTCACCCACCACCGCCTATTGCGTTGGGGGGTGCCATTATTTTCTAATGGGGGATTTTCTAATCGCGCGGTTTGCCATTGCAATTCTGTCAGTGCAACCAAACCCGTTGTGTTGCAAAAAAAGGTACAGCCACGATCGTGTGTGATTTACACTGGCAGAAGTGTGGTGGGCAACCACGCAATCTGCCTGGCATGATTAGGGTGCCATTAGAAAAGAATGGGACCACAAGCGCGATCAGTGGTGGTATGCGATTCCGTGACCGTGCAGTTTCGTGCACGATTGCTGTGCAATCACGGATCACTCAAGTGTAAACCTGGCTCAGAGTAACAGGCTGCAATGTATTAAGTTGTTTTTATTGGGTTTAGATATAATTTGAGAATCCTATCACTCCTTAGATGTGGTGGCTGCATTTGTTTTTTCAGGCTTATACCCTTTATTTTTACCTGGCAATCCTGCCAGTAAAACACTTAATTTCCTTGGGTGACAATGCTCATTCACTGTACTGTAGCTATGGAGGATAAGCTTTGTAACCCTTGGTAAGCAAGTGTTAGGACTACATAACACCCCCCCCCTCTATTCTTATTTACATACTATAATGAGGTATTCAAAAGTTCAGAGCTTCCCCAGTTCTCCCACTGCTTGAGGTACTACTGCAGAGTGTATGAAAAATTGCAAGCTCTTTGAATTTCTAGTGTGATCAAAATTAATTTTCTTTCTCTGGTAGGTTAATTGGCCCTCGTATGTATGCATGTGAGATAGGTACCTTAGATTGTAAGCTCCTTGAGGGCAGGGACTGAGGTGAATATGTACTGTGCTATGTAAATTGTCAGCGCTATATAAATACCTGTAATAAATTAAATGACAAATCACTTCTGATATGAGAGGCAGTGGGATTTTATAGTGATAAATACTGTAGATCCATAGGACTAAAGCTAAAAAGCTATTTTATCAAGATGTAGAGGTTTAGCTATTGTTTAAGTCAGCCTGGTTACAAAATGGTTAACGGAAATAAAAATATGTATAGTAAGGCTGGGCAAAGCATTGTAGAGTAGTGACTAGGGATGGGAAAATTCAGTGAGCAAAGGCAAGGAGTAGGGACCAATATGTGCTGGATACATACTACATAGCAAGCAATCAGCAATCTGTATCCGTGTTGGCATAGAAGCTAAATACCTGGCATGTGTTCCAGCGCACATACACTTTAGGGCATTCTGCGTTTCAGCCTGAACTGCACATTATTGGGGCAGCATGCACTTGAGAATGATTACACACATTTAATTGGTTGTCAGTGTGTAAAAGCATTGTATCAGTGCAGGGAATGTTTTAATGTTATTAGCAAACTTAGGGTGATTTAAATAAACAATCCGCTATTAAGCAAAGAAAGGAAAATGATCCCTATAAGGCCTCATTCACACTGCCACACATATGCGCGTATTGTACCATATGCAGCATATGCAAATAAATGGCTCCATACACATAGCTGCGTATGGAGCCGTATATTTGCGTAGCGTATTGCTGCGTATTTACGCGCATATACACATGTTCACACGCATACACCCACATACGCACGTATAGTACATTACCATTTCTATTACGAATGATGCATTCTGGGATTGCATATAGTGAACGCATATATTTGCGTATATGCGTGTATATATACGCAATATACAATTTTGCTCTTGCGTTGTGTGTGTGAATGAGGCCTAAAAGGACACTGAAATTAAAGGAGAACTATGAGGTGAGTGCTTTTCACTCACCTCATAGTTCTAGGCGACCTGTGACAATGAAACTGTGACAGGTCGGCTCAGTAGATCGGGAGGTGAGCGAACACATACTGGCGTTCGCTCACCTCACGATCCTGTCACGTCTCTCTGCAATGACAGGGGAGGGGCTGGATTCCCCGCTCCGATCCTCCAGGGCTGACTGGGGGAGAGGCGGGTACAGCTGGCTCCGCCTCTAGATAGGCAGAGCCAGCTGTCACTAACGCAGCTGGGCGGATCCAGACATAATTGTGGGAATCCGCTTCAGCGCCTCAATATACCGCGAGCTGTAGCTCGCAGTATACTGAGCTTAGGGTGACGGGAGGACGCTAGTTTGTGTCCTCCCGTTACCCTAAGGAGAACTATGGGGAAAAGCACTAATCCCATAGTTCTCTAGAGCCGACGTGTGACATTGAAACTGTCAAATGTCGCCTCTATTAATGGGGAAGTGAGCGAAAACATATTGTTGATCTGCTCCCTTCCCAATCATCTCCCCACAGCAAGCGATGACTATCCATTACCGCTCTCGCAGGGATTCTCCCCTCTACGATCGTCCAGCACGGCGGGCATAGCTGGCTCTAAAGATGTTTCTATTATCAGGAATGGGATGTAAGAAGACCCAGTGTCTAGGTATAAAATAGCTATAGATGAATAAGTATAGACAGGTATAATATAGCTGCAAGTTTGTAAATGGATATTGAAAAGTGAAATCAAATCCAGATTGGATGATAGCCGGCTGTAAAGTGAAGGATAAACTATAAATATGATATAAAGAAATGAGGACTATACATACTGGGGAAAATCAGATGGGGCATCTAAAAAAAAAAAAAAAAGGAAAGCTGCAATTTATTTATTTAATGCAAATGGCGGAATGGCTCTGTCTAACATCTATAAAGTCGGTGTTATCCCAATGTGGCTGCAAAAATGGAAATATACTTTTAAATAAGTATCAAATGTGCTGTGCTAAAAGCTATTAACCCTTAGAGTGTGTATCAGGTGTATGTGCATCAATCACCTTTACCATCAAGTGAATATATGCAATGAATGACATGTTAGCGAAATAGTCTACAAATTAGTAGTCCTACCTTCCATTGTACATTGGTGAGTTAACTTAGGCTGGGCACACACCTTACAACCATCGCAAGACTTTTGCATAGGCAGATCGTACTTGCGATGATCGCAAGCCACGCCCCCTGAGAGGCGGGCTTCCGATGACCGCAATGTCGAACCGGCCCGTACGGCTGTTATCGTACGGACATGCCACAAACCCGCCGAACATCGTACGATGCTCGGCGGGTTTTCGAACATGTCCGTAAGTTTAAAGTCGTGCGACCTTACAGTAGTAGAGGTCGCATGTCTTCCACACACCTTACGATAATCGTACGATCGCGGGATTTCCCACGATTATCGTAAGGTGTGTGGGCACCCTTAGTATATAACAGAGTACCCAGAAGCAGACGGGCTGTTGTCAGCGCTTTAGTCAATTGCCCACCCGCAAACATGAATACTCGCTGCTGATTGCTTGCTATGCAGCGGTCATCCATTAAGTACTAATACCCACTCATTGCCTTTCTTACGGATTTTGCTATTCCTGGTCACTACCCTATAATGTTTTAATCAGTCATGCCATTATTACTCCACTAGCCATTTTGTAGCCACATTGATTTACATTTTCTAATACTATACAGTTCCCATTATTTACATTTGGGCTTTTTTTTTTTTTAACTACTTTTTCCTGGTTCTCCATCAACCTAGCTAAGATTTTATTTAGTGTCAACTACAACCCTATATCCTGCTCTCCTCTATCTATAGGAATCCCCCAAGACTCTGTCCTTGGACCCCTTCTGCTCTAATCTATAAATCCTGCCTTGGCCAGTTGATAATTTTCTATGCTTTCCAATACCATCTCTAAGCTGATGACACTGTTTGATCTCTCCACTCCTCATCTAATGGGTGTCGCTCCACTTTCGAAAGCTCAATCTTTGAAATCCAAAATCATAATCTTTTCGCCCCTTTTGCCGCGTGCCCCCTCACATAACTCTACTGTCGAGGTAAATAATATCCCCACATACCTGGGAGCCAGGTGTAATCCTGGACTATGACATATTCTTTCAACCCCACATCCAATCACTGTACAAATCTTGTGACCCTCACCTCTATAACATTTCCAAAGTACACTCCTTCTTAACCAGTGACACCACCAAGCTACCAATTCAGTCCCATGCTATCTCTTGCTTTAGCTGTTGCATCCCCTTTCTTGTTGGCCTATCTTTACACAGACCATGCCCCCTTCAGTCTGCCATGAATGCTGCTGCCAGATTTATCCACCTTTCCAGCTGCTCAGTGTCCACCACCTCCTACTGTCCATCCTTTTACCGGGTTCCACTTGCCCAATGAATAAAATGCACAATACTGTACCAACAAAAACATACAAAGCCATCCGCAACTCTACCCTAAGCTAAATCACCAACCTTATCCTTGTTCCTGAGGAGCCCTAATCCGTTTATTTATTTAGCTCCCAGGCTTAAAGATACCAGATTGGCTGTTTTTTTTCTTTTCCATCTTTTATTGCTGTGTGAGCCACATTTAGCATGGAACTGCTTTTTCCTTCTTCTTAAGGTGCCCATACACTGCACGATTCTCGTATGAGAATCGTGCAGTGTATGGAAGGCGTGCGACCGTTTCTAATGTACGATCGCACGACCTTTGTATTTTCAGCTGGTTTTTAACATGATCGAGAGATGACTGCCGAACGGGCCTGTGTTCGCACGCGCACAATGCCCGTTCAGCATTGCAGTCATCAGAAGGCCGCCCCTCAGGGGGGGGGGCTTGCGATGATCACAAGTACGATCTGCCTGTCCAAGATGGGCAGATCGTACGTTTTTTTTTTTAAGTACTTTACAACCCTCGCAAGACAAAAGTCTTGCAAGGGTTGTAAAGTGTATGGGCACCTTAATGCAGTTACCAGTCTGGGTTTCATAAAAGCAGACCTATACCCCTTTCACTAAAAATCACAGCAGCATGCAGATTTGCATCCTGGGAAGTTTACAGATGAGATTTCCTAGCAATGCTCTGCTGATGTAATCTAATGAGATCTCGGGGAAAGGCATTTTCCTCCCCTGAGATGTGCATGGTCACATGTCCTAATCACATATGCCAGATTTTCATGAAATATAGGGAGAGCTAGTAACCTGCCCTTAGTTAACATGGCCACTGCCAGAAGACCTGGAAAGAAATGAGGTATGCAAAGCATAAAAAGCCTGCAATTATATAGAAGTATAGATTTGTAGATTGTTATTGCTAAACATTTCTAAAGGTGCGTTTGTTGTTATTTTAAAGAATATGAGTGTATGAATATTAACCCCTTCATGACTGAGGCCTTAATTTTTTTGCACCCATGTTATATTCCACATTTTAGGCCTGACAATTACTTAACCAGTTGACATCCGCGGTGTTAAACCCCCTTCCAATCCAGGCCATTTTTCAGTATTCAGCGCTGCGGTGCTTTGACTGACATTTATTCCGCCATGCAACGCTGTACTGAAATGAATTTTATACCCTTTTTTGGGGACAGATAGAGCTTTCTTTTGGTGGTATTTATTCACCACTGGGGGTTTTATTTTTTACTATATTAAGGAAAAATTACCGAAATGTAAAAAAAAAAAAAAAACGGTTTCCCCTATATTAAATGATAAAACATTTATTATTACCCAATTTTTTGGTAAAATATAAAAGACGGGGTCACATCGGGTAAAAAGACACCAAACATGTCAAGCCTTAAAATTGCGTGCGCGCGTGAAACCTCAAGAGACGATAATACCCAAAATTGGCCATAGGCGACGCTTTAAAAGCTTTTACCGCTCATCAGTTTAGTGTTATCAGTAATTGATGGCCCTAAAATGATTGCTCTCACTGCGACGTTTGCGGCGATATGTAACGTGTGTAGCGCAATTGTCGTTTTTGCGCGCTGGGCACAGGACAAGTATTTACGTTTATAGGTGCGTAAAAGTGGGAGAGTTAAACATTTTGGGGGGGTTTTTTTTCACTTTTTTTATATGTGACTTTTATTTTACTTATATGTATATCTATTTTATTTTATTTTTTTTTGCACGTATTGTTATTGCTATTTTATATAGGGGGATAACAGTCCCCCTATATCTCTCACTGCGACGTTTGCGGCGATATGTAACGTGTGTAGCGCAATTGTCGTTTTTGCGCGCTGGGCACAGGACAAGTATTTACGTTTATAGGTGCGTAAAAGTGGGAGAGTTAAACATTTTGTTCTATATGTGAAACACCCGGTAACGGGTGTTTGCATTGGTCGGGTCTTTTCTGCCCGTGCGTGCCCGGCAGGGGGTGCGCACGAGCAGAAAAAAAATGCCGTCTGGAGACAACGGGCGGACGGCAAGTGGTTAAAAACCCCAAACATTATATATTTTCTGAAAGCCAAGACTCTATAGAATAAAATGATGGCAGTTGTAAATTTTTATGTTGCACAATATTAGCACAACTCCTTTTATAAAACCCCAAAATTGAATGAAAAATGAACTTAAATGCCCCAAAACACAAAAAAGACCCATTTGGTTAATAAAATATAAAAGATGAGTTTAGAACGAGTAAATAGATACCCAACAGGTTAAAAATTGTGTGCGTCCGTGAAACGGCGACAACATTCAGTACCCCAAAAAGTCCATAGACGCTTTAAAAGCCCCCACAGGTCATCAGTTTAGAGATGCCCTAGAACTATTGCTCTCACTCTAGCATGCGCGGCGATACCCAACATGTGTAGCGCATTCGTCTTTTTCGTACGTAGGCACACCCAACGCGTGTTTTATACATACATACATACATACATACATACATACATACATACATACATACATACATACATACATACATACATACATACATACATATATTTTTACTTTAATTGCTATCACATGGGTGGGGCTTTCAAGGGATCGACTGACGGAGGTTCATCCAACTCCTCCCCAGCTTCCTGCCGACACCAAAGAAGCCAGTCTCTGGCACGCAGGAGTGGCAACGGAGCCCGTGAAAACACAGTGGGGGTGTCGGGCGGGGGACCGTCCACCGGCCCGTAGAAGCGACCTGGCGGCAGCCGCCAGAATCGCTTCTACTGTAAAGCCGACAGTCGGCTTTACAAGTTTAAACAGAGTCCCGCTGCCAGCGACGTAAACTGTACGTCGCTTGTCATGAAGGGGTTAAAGACCCTAAGACTAATTAAACTTTTTTGGAACAATCCTTACTTTAACCTGTTCTGTACGGAGATTGGCATACCCCTAAAAACTGTTTACTCTTCGCAATAAACATTTAATGGAGATTTTCTTAACAAATTGGCAGTTCCTGCTGTGGATCTAGCGATATACCTCTAATAAAAACACTGTACCTATTGAGGATGCTCTATTTATTTATCCGATTAACCGATTAATCGAACTTAATAATCGGCTAACTAATCGATTTTGAAAATAATCGTTAGCTGCAGCTCTACAAATGACGCATGGGCCTGTGTGCGTAAGCGCACACTGGCCGTTTAGCATTGCAGTCATCGGAAGCCCGCCCCTCAGCAGGGCGGGCTTGTGATGATCGCAAGTACTATCTGCCTGTCCAAGATGGGCAGATCGTACGTTTTTTTAATTACCTTCCAACCATCACAAGACAAAAGTCTTGCGATGGTTGTCTTGCGATGGTTGTAAGGTGTATGGGCACCTTAAGGATCCCACTGATAACCGTTTGGAGGCCCTTTCCAAATACTTGTTTTCACTAGCAGGTACTGCCACAGCTGTGATGTCAGTCCATGTTATCAAAATGGACTCCGCTAATGTTAAAAGATCCAGCTACAGTCCCTTTTGACACTTTTAGTTGTAGAGCGATTGGAATTTTTGCCTTCGTCCCCACATTATTGCCTTGATGGCTTGATTAATATTATCCATCTTATCCTCCAAATGAGTCTCTTGTCTCTGCAAATAAGGAGACCTTTTTCCTGAAATGTTGGTCTGTGGAACAGCAATATAAACACTTGCTCTGCAGGTTTTGCGATGGTTAAACTTCTCTTGGTGCTTCAATCGACAACTTTATTAAGGATGTCACTAGTGTTAAAACCCAGCAGATCAAGACAAAGCCTCAGACTGGTAAATCTTCTAATGCCTCTGAAGCCGTAGAGAGTACCTTTTTATTTTCTCCCAGGCTACACAATCTAAAAAGTAAAACCTGATGGAGGGCCCTAATACAACACTATGCTTATAGGGTCTTCAGATGGGGATTCAGTTAGTCAACACAACAGAAGTGGTGTACATGAACTGTCAGGGAGGAACCAGAAGTCTTAGAGATGAGGTGGTGTCTGTTTTTATCAAAATATATAGTGATATATTAGCTGCAATGCTTTGCACTGTTATAGCCAGAATGGTTCATCCTTAATGGTGTATGAAATCTTTTATATGTTGATGTTGTTTTTTTAATATCATAATGTTTTTATATATTCATTATTCCGGTCTTCTTTTCAGGATGCAGGTGGAAACCATCACAAAGTATCGGTCTCTGCTGTGGTCCATGTGCGAGGGCTTTGTGAGTCTGTGGTAGAGGCTGATCTAATGGAGGCTCTTTCAAAGTTTGGGACAATATGGTAACTTACGTTTATGTTTACACAACAAACTGATCCGGTTCTTACTGCTTTTTAAATCTGCCTTGATAACTTAAGTGCATGTCTGTGCGAAATGTAAAAAATATATGTAGTGCATCTCTTTAAAGAGATAAAACATGGGGAAATGTGCATGTGTTGCAAAAAAATGCCTGTTGATTTTTCCAGAAATACAGTGAGCTTGTCGCTTTCTGTTTTTTAGCTCACAACATAGTGCCTCTGCTGCACTGAAATCTTCAGCACTGTTAGGCTAGGTTTACACATGCGATATCACACAAAACAGAGTTTTGCATTCAAGTCTATGGAAGCTGTTCACACCTTTCAGATTTGTCGCGCAGTAGAAATCTCCAATTGCGCAAAAAGGTGCAGGAGCTATTTTCATGCGGTTGTTGCGCTATTTGGATCCCATAGACCTCTCTATGCTTTGAAAGTTATCTAGGTGTGAACCTAGCCTTATCAGTAGGGATGCACCGATACCGGTTTTCAATATCAAGTACCGATATTTATATTTCGGTACTCGTTGATGCATGGAGCCAGCTTCCCGGGCAATCAGGAAGCCGGGCAGCGTGTCATTACCCGCCATCCGGCTTCTTGATTGCCCGGAAAGCCTGCTCCGTGCTGTTTGGCCAGCTCGAGCCTATGTCGGCCTGTACCTTTTTAGCAGAGAAACAGCCCCAAAGCATAATATTTCCACCTCCGTGCTTGACTGTAGGGATGGTGTTCTTCGGGTCATAGTATTTTTCTTCCTCCAAACATGGCGAGTCAAATTAATGCAAAAGAGCTGGATTTTTGTCTCATCTGACTGCAACACTTTCTGCCAATCCTTCTCTGAATCATTTAGATGTTCATTGTCAAACTTCAGACGAGCCTGTACATGTGCCTTCTTGAGGAGGGGGTCCTTGTGGGCGCGGCAGGGTCTCAATCCATGGCGGTGTATTGTGTTACCAATGGTTTGTTTGGTGACTGTGATCCCAACTGCCTTGATCATTCATAAGCTCCTCCAGTGTAGTTCTGGGCTGATCCCTCACTTTTCTCATGATCATTCTTGCCCCATGAGGCGAAATCTTGCATGGAGCTCCAGACTGAGGGCGATTGATGGTTAATTTGTATTCCTTACATTTGTGAATAATCGCTCCAACTGTTTCCTTCTCACCAAGCTTTATATATATATATATATATATATAATGAGTTGTCATTAGGAGCACCTTTTTAAAATGACAAGACTAATCTGTGTACCACATAGCCAGTCTGTGCGATCCAGAATTATTGTTGGTTGTTAGTGGATCAAATACTTATTTTACTCACTGAACTGCAACTCAATTTATAACATTTGTATCATGTGTTTTTTCTGGATTTTTTTGGTTGATATTCTGTCTCTATCTAATTTTTATCATAGGTGCATTTTAAATGTTAAACACATATGGGGGAAGGAAGGTTTCCAAGTAACAAATATATGTATTTTTACACTATAAGTAGTGCATATTTGAAGTGGTGGTGGGATCTCCTTGAATGGGGATTTATGTTGAATTTGATATGATAAACATTATAGACATTTCATTGTAAGTGGGCAAACTTACAAAATCTGCAGGGTGTATGTATGTGTGTGATTTTATATAGATAGATATAATCAATGGTGATTTTATTAATGTACAAAGTTTTCTTTTCTTTGCAGTTATGTAATGATGATGCCCTTTAAACGTCAAGCCTTGGTAGAGTTTGAAAATACAGATTTTTCTAAGAAATGTGTTGCCTTTGCTACCTCTGAGCCTGTGTATATAGCAGGACAGCAGGCCTTCTTCAACTTCTCCACAAGCAAGCGAATCACACGGCCAGCAAACACAGAGGATCCTTCTGGAGGAAATAAAGTTCTTTTACTATCCATTCAGAATCCCTTATATCCAATCACAGTCGTAAGTCTGCTCTTATGTTCTGATGAGGCTTAATGTGAGAATTGGTTGCCATGTCCTTACACTAATGTAACATGCTAATATTTTACAGTACTAATAATAAATAAATGCAGTTACACGTTATTAGGGCTGCAGCTAACGATTATTTTCATAATCGATTAGTTGGCCGATTGGTGCTAGTCCTTTCCTATGTGAACAGGGAGGAAAGTGCTAACCACATGAGCAAAATGGAACATCATTCAAGTTGCACTAGTTTGTATTGAGGGCAGGCAAGGATCAGCTTATTTTAATAGTGAGCACTTTTCAATTTAGTCAGAATCTCTCAAGGAAACCTCTTATTATTGAAAAGGGAGGGGGAGGGGAGAGAGCTCACGGCTAGGAGGAGACCAGCAGCGTGCGTGGCTTCGGCCTGTTCGGTGGGCGTGGCTTATGCGGCGGCGGCCTGTGCGGTGGACACGTCGGGAGCAGCGTGTGACGCGCGACTCAGGCCGCGCGCGGAGCCCCGAACAGGCTAAGCAATCGATAGCCGACGAATCGACGATCGAAAACGTTGCCAACGTTTTCAATCGTCGATTTTAATCGACTTCATCGATTTAACTGTTGCAGCTCTACACGTTATCACTATAACAATCGGTCTACCGTAGTCCTGTATAGATGTTTGAAGATTTATTAATGGAAATTATAGATTGTATAGGAAAGTACATGATAAAATGCATATATTAGGCTTGAAAATCAATTAAGGCCCCCAAAAATAAATCTTTTCTGAAAGCAGAGACCCTGTATAAAAAAAAATGGTGGCAAATGAAATTAATTATGCCACACAATATTAGTGCAACAAGTCAAAATTGTATGCGCTGGTGAAACGTCAAAAAAAAAAAAACGGGGGAATTTTATTTTATTTTACTTTTTTGATTTTTAGAACACTTAACTTTATTGTTATCACATAGGCGGCTTTAGTCCCCATTCACACCTATGCGTATTGTAATATGCGCGTCTGTCGCGCGACCGTCACGCGGTTAAAAGTAAAAAAGCCGCGCGACCGTCGCGCGATTCCAAAGGCTACTTGGCAGTATACTAATGGAAAACGCCCTACAAAACGGACCAATACGCAGCAAAAAACGCTTCGGGACCTTTTCATGCGTGGGCCGTTTTGTAGTGCGTTCGGGACGGGCGGAAATACGGACAGGTGGGAACGAGGCCATTGACTACAGTGCTATTTATTTTTTTGACCGTTCTGTAGAGCGTTCATCGAGCGTAGGACGCGCTACAAAGCGGTCAGGTGTGAATGGGGCCTTAATGTGTGGTTTATCATGACCTAAAACAAGTATTCAGTTTAGGTGTCCAACTACACTTGATTGAATGCTTGTTTGGGTCATTGACTCTAGTGGATCATTGACCTTGTACTGTCTTCAGAAGAAGGGAAATGGGGGCAGCAAAGGAGGAACGGGGCAGCAGCAGAGGCATGGGGGGGAGGGGGGGATCAGCGGGGGAAATACAAATACCCACTTGATCAGGGCTTACTAAGAGAGAACATGTAACAGGACTGCGATGTCTGAGATTGGATACCATTTTGTGCAGTGTGTGATAATGCATAAAGTTCGTCAGCAGCTGATTGGCCGCCAAACCAACTGCTGACAAGTTCTATGAACTCTGGCATGGTTTTGCCTGGAGTCCCACTGCCCATGAGTGTAGATTTTGATAAAACTTTAAGTTAAAAGATAATTACACAGTAATTTTCCTTACCTGGCAATGGGTTCATCTAATTGTTTAACCCCTTCATGACTGAGGCCTTTTTTTCATTTTTTATACCCATGTTATATTCCAAATTTTAGGCCTGAAAATTACTTAAAACCCCCCAACATTATATATTTTCTGAATGCCAAGACCCTATAGAATAAAATGGTGGTAGTTGCAAATTTTTATGTTGCGCAATATTAGCGCAACTCCTTTTTAAACCCCAATATTTAGTGAAAAATTTAATTAAATGCCCCAAAACACAACAAAATACCCATTTTTTAAATGAAATATAAAAGATGAGGTTACAACGAGTAAAACGATACCCAATGCAGAAGCGATCTGGCGACAGGTAAGTCGCCAGGATCGCTTCTGTTGTAAAGCCGACAGTCGGCTCTACAAGTTTAAACAGAGTCCCGGCGGCAAAAGTCACCGGGAGTCTGTTTAAACAGCCCCGATGCTGGCGACGTACACTGTACGTCGTCAGTCACGAAGGGGTTAAAGACTGTCCGGTTTATTAATTAGAAAATGTACACATATTGTTATGCATCTATTGAGGTTATTGTTTTCACCACTGAAAAAAAAAATTGTATTCCTTTCCTATAGGATGTCTTGTATTCAGTCTGCAACCCAGTAGGAAAAGTGGAGCGTATAGTCATTTTTAAGAGAAATGGAATTCAAGCCATGGTGGAATATCCTTTTTGTATTTTAAGAAATACGAACAAAAGTTGTTATAGAAACTTGAGTAATATGCATTAGAAAAAACGACTGGATAAACTGCTTTATCTGTTCTCATTTCATGAACTCTGCAGCAAAGTATATAGCAGTCATCCCAACATCATTGTAAATTGAGTGTAGGTATGAAAGGGTGTACATAGTAACGTGAAATGTAAGCTTTTACCCATCTCTAGTGTACAACAAATCATGTACGCAAATGGTATGTAAAAACTTACTATGGTGTCCTGAGGGTTATTTTTTTTTGCCTCCCCCCCCCCCCTCCCCAAAATGTAAATGCATCATAACACTGTATTCTTAGCATCTATATAATGCCACTTTAAAAGTAAGGGAAAGCAGCTTTGATGTAGCAGGTCAACCCAGCAATACTCTGAGCACAATGTATATTCGTATATTCAGTAACCACATTGCTTATAAAGACCAAACTTATTTTTGACTGATACATGCAGAGAAGTAAGCATAGTTTACTCAGAGTGGGACTTGCAATGAAGCTGTAGTCCGCATTTTCACGTGGGCTCCATTCTCACATAAAAAAAGATTGGTACTTTTTGTCCCCCCGCCCACCCCCCCCCCCCTCCTAGCATGCATACAGTAGTGATATAGCAACTGGTAGGGGGAACCACACCACCTAGCTAGTCTATATTTAATATAGACTAGCAAAAGTGTACCCATTCGTTGACAGAAATGTTTACTGAATTCAGTATTTATTTCGAGGTGGTATACAGGCTAAACAGTGTACAGCAACTGGCAGCCTAGGGAGTGATTTCTATATTGCAGCTTAGCGTACATGGCTTACCAGTTAGTTGTATGTGGTAGTGTTACATTTGCAACAGTCCAGTTGAGAAGTGCTCGGACGGTTAGTTGAGGTGTATAGTGGTGTGCAATATTGCAGTGACCTTTGGTGGACAAGTGTGTGAAAGGGCAGTGAGTGTCAAAGTGTGTGGGGGTTTGTGTCCTTGTTGCAGATTTTCTTTTACTTCCTGTCTTGTTAAAACAGTTGTCACCAGGACAAAAATCTCTCTTACAGAGGCCTGGGTGACGGTAAAAACCTGACTGGGCTGTAACCCTTACCTGCTTCCTCTCTAATCAAAACTTAATAACTAAACTAAATCGCTTTTGGTTTGACAAACACTTTCTTGTATGAGATTTAACATTTGGATTTGCATGTCAGTCTTGTCAGTATGGAACAGGAGATGCGTCCCTTGGTTTTGACATATCTATTTACAGGTCCGCAGCAGATTTACCACTGTAAATGAGACAGATTTTTACTCAGTACACATGCACAATTGTATAAAGTAAAACAACTGGTTTTATATTGACACAGCACTACTTTACAGCTTCCAAAGGAGGCATTTATGAATCAAACTGCAATCTTATAGCAAATTTGTCTCACTGCTCTTGTTTAGCATTGCCTTGTGCAACAGAATTGCTGTATGTCCCCATTGTCCACTACTCCAGTAACACCCAGGCATGATAATGTGTGTAATAGTTTTTGTGGATAGTGTATGTGTACTTTGGGTATTTTAATTTTTTCTGTCTTGGTGAACATAAAATGATAGAGATAGTGATCCACGTGCCTTCAAATCTCTCACAATCATTTAATGGCCAGTACTGGACTACAAAGAGTGACCTCAAAATAGATGATCTCTTATTCCATTGTTAACCCATTAAAAAGTTATGCCCTCTGATTCCGACCTCCCCTGATATTGTAGAAAATGCTGTCAGAGGCTTCTTTGTCCCTTTCTTTCAAAAGATTCAAACCAGCACGTTAAGGCCCCATTCACATCTACATCTTTAGATGTGATTAGGGATTCCTGCATAAGGAACTTGCATTTCCTGCAGCAGGAATCCCTAATCTGCCGTCTACAAGCAGCAGCTGTCATCCATTCAAGTTAATGATTGGGTGTCAGCAGCTGCATTTGGACGCCGGCACACCGCATGTAATAATCATATGTGATACAATTACATGCTGTTAGGAATCAATCTCTACTGCAACACTGGATCCACCGCTCGTCAGTCCCGTGAGGTGTGCCAGAGACTTGCACGGAGGGCAGATTTAAATGAGTATAAAATAAAAGGTATTAAACTGCTGAATGGGTGAAAGGTGCAAGGAAGGGGCAGGGCCGTAGTGAGGGTGAGGCGACTGAGGCTCTCGCCTCGGGTGTAGGTGCGGGGAGGGACCCAGCCATCAGGGAGAAGTGGGGCGGCACAGCTCTGCACAGAGGATCAGTACATATAACTATCTCATTCTTCGCCACTCGGCCACGCACAAAGAAAACAACAGGCTGCAGCTTTTCCTCTAGATCCCCGCTGCTCTCCCCATCTGTATGCAGCGGAGATCAGAGGAGAAGTGAAGCACTTCAGCTGGTGGGGTTGGCGGAGGGAGCCACTGTCACAGCAGCATGGCCGTGCAGTGAGGAGAGAGAGCCGCTCGGCCAGGATCCAACAGCCGGTGGCTCTCTTTCCTCACCGCTCGGCCATGCTACTGTGACAGCGGCTTCCTCTTACAAAAAAAAAAAATAACATCCTGGAGATGGGGCGCATGACATCACATGACACTGCGCGGCGCTGGGTGATGTCACACACCTGTGTTTCTTGCCTCAGGCGCAAAAGGAGCTAGCTGTAGCTCTGGGAAGGGAAAACGGTAGATTTTCATGGCCAGAGATTGGCTTTAAACAGATGGGGTATTAATCGTACATTTAATGTGGGGATTAATTTGCACTTACCTGCCTGTTTGACTGAATGCCAGGTTCCTTAACACCAGTGAACATTTGACACAGTGCACAGTGCCCAGAAGGCCAAAGCTGCTTTAAATGGGGCAGACATTTATGCTGGATGCTGCACACTGAAAATAGAATATGCCAGGGTAAGTCTTTTTCTTGTTGCATGTATCTTTTTGTTTTCTCACTTGCCTTAATATTGACTGTTTCTTTCAATTGTGTGCAGCCCACACGTCTCAATGTTATTCGGAACGATAATGATAGCTGGGATTACAGCAAACCCTACTTGAACAGACAAGGTAGGAATTTAAATTCAATGGTTCTAATGCAAACATGCAATGACATTCAGTCTGTTGGTGTAAGGTAAATCCTTATTGGGGTTCTGGTTAGATGCTCTACAAGGGTATGGTTTAAATGGCTGTCTCTGACAGCTTGCAGTTCCCAACCTTTTTTCTCCATGCAGCCTCTTTTCCCTTTTTGTCCCTTCTCACTTTATCTTTCTCTCGCTTTGATGGGGAGGGATGCATTTCCAAACCATAAACATGCACGCTGCCTTTCAACGGAAGAGACTTTGTTCCTACGCTTTAAAGCTGGACAAGGCATTCAGAAGTCTAAGGAGGACGTCTCAGCAGGCTGACTCTACACCACTTCATGCATCACTGAGGCAACTGCAAACAGCTCTCCGAAACAACCAACCTAAAATCAGACTTGCAACTCACCTTGACTGCATTCTGCATGCATCATCACCACCAGCACATGCTCTCAGTGGAGGACATTTGAAATCCTTTTGTTTATTTGCTTGGATTCAATGTGGTGCTCTAGCTCCATGGAAGCTGTCACCTGGATGTATTCTGACTTATCTGCAGTAGAAAGGTTGCAAATTAGTCTGTCAGGATGACTGTTGAGCATGCCCCAAGTATAATACATTTGCTTCTGAACTACATTGTCCACATATTATGAACCATCAGTTAATGCAGTTTGGCAAAATGTTTGCTTTAGTGCTGTCAATATTTAGCATCAAAACTAACTGCAGTGATTCATCCACATTTGAGATCAAAGTGAGTGTAATATCTAACTGTGAAGAACCGTGTTAGAGAAACTTACTTTTTTACAATGTGGTCAATTAAAAAAATATATTGTAACATATGTTTATTTATGGTATATGACATGTAGATAATTGATTTTGCTTTCCTATAAATTTAATGAAAACTGATCACTTCTAAAGCACTTTTGGGGTACGCCAGTCCTATATTTCTTCAGTCACTACTAAAGGGCTAACATGCTTATACCATTCAACAGTTTTCTTATGATACAGAACGTAGGTTGTGTCACATGTTTACAGTTGCAATGCAGCTAAAGATCTGCCTATTGTGCTCTATGATATTCACCATTCTAACATGTATGCGCTTAAATTTAATAATAAGTACCCCATAAATAAAGTTAAGGTTTTTGTGTCAAACGTATGTAAGGTTTGATTAACATTATTCATATGAGATGTCCTTTTTAAATGTAGAAATTCTTTTATCGATTTATTGTAGTAAGGCAGATTAAATAGATGTCGTTCGCTCTTCAACAGTTAGGCCTCATTCACACACAATGCAAGTAAAATTGTATATACCCATCTATCCGCGTGTATATGTGCGTATATACGCGTATGTATGAGCGTACATGCGTTTATGCATGCACTATATAAAATCCCAGAATGCATCACTGGTAAAGGAATTTTAATGTGCTATACGCGTATGTGCGTGTAAATACGCAGAGATACGCTGCCCGGACGCATCTCTGTTCCATTCTGTTTTTGCGCAAATATACGGCTCCATACGCGGCTGTGTGTATGGAGCCATTTATTTGCATATGGTACAATACGTACGCGCATATATGCGCGCCTTTGTAAATGAGGCCTTAGTGACCTCCTAACTTGGGCACCCATTGATTACAAAGGTGCTTGAAGAAGTTTGACTTTGCTGCCTTATCACAAGTTGTGACAGCCTTTCCTCTTGGATCAGGTCACAGGCTGGGCAAACTGTCCATGCATGCTTTGCTCTTATCAAATTTAGTGTCTTTGCCTAATTTGCATATCTAAATGGAATCAAGCATTCAATTGTGCTTTGAAAGGGGTGTTGACAATGATGTTGAGACTCTACCTGCCATATTATTATAGCTAAATCAATAAAAAAAGAGCTATTACCATTATTCAGTTTATTTGGGAAAATTTTTATTTTTAAAAGTTCTTAAAGTGACATTAAACCCTCAGATTTTTTAACATAAAACAATATTGTAATGTGTACCTTACTGTAATCCATGGTAGTTTCCCTTCTCTTTGCTGCTCTTCCTTTTTAAATCCTCATGTCTTCTCATGCTTGGGGAGAACTTCCCTTTGCAGCTGAGTGCCTCTTCCTGTAGTGCTGGCTCAGGTCGCAAACTTATACCCAGACACCATGTAGCCATTCCAGAGACAAGGCAGTCTGCTGCAAAACAGAAGTTCTGCCCAGCATGAGAACAGCAGACTGCCTTGTCTCTGGAATGGCAACATGGTGTCTGGGTATAAGTTTGCAACCTGAGCCAGCACTACAGGAAGAGGCACTCAGCTGCAAAGGGAAGTTCTCCCCAAGCATGAGAAGACATGAGGATTTAAAAAGGAAGAGCAGCAAAGAGAAGGGAAACTACCATGGATTACAGTAAGGTACACATTACAGTATTGTTTTATGTTAAAAAATCTGAGGGTTTATTTGTCACTTTAATGCTCAGGATATGTTAGACACTCATATTAGACACTCGTATTACACACCAGCCTGAAAAAATGTTTACAAGCAGAGTACGTAAATGTAGCAGGCTATGATGTGTGTATGTGTACTTCTAGTTAATGTTTTGTGATTTTTATCTCCATGTGGGCATCCTACAAAAGCTTTAGGATGACCCTTCTTTATGCCCCTTTTTCAATAACGGCACTTCCAAGCAACAAATGCAGCACTTGGAATGGACAGATGTGATTGCTTCCATATACTGTTAAAGGAGAACTATGAGGTGAGTGCTTTTCACTCACCTCATAGTTCTAGCCGACCTGTGACAATGAGACTATCACAGATCGGCTCAGTAGATCGGGAAGTGAGCGAACACATACTGGCGATCCTTTCACGGCTCTCTAGATAGGCAGAGCCAGCTGTCAGTCACGCAGCTGGGCGGATCCAGACATAATTGTCGGGATCCGCTTCAGCTGCGGTGTCTCAGTATACCGCGAGCAGTAGCTTGCGGTATACTGTGGCATCTCAGTTTACCGCGAGCTGTAGCTCACGGTATACTGAGCTTAGGGTGACGGGAGGACGCTAGTTTGTGTCCTCCCGTTAGCCTAAGGAGAACTATGGGGAAAAGCCCTAACCCCATAGTTCTCCTTTAATGACAAACTGTGGAAGCAAACCTTTAAAAACCCACATTTTAAAATATATATTTTTTTATTTGACTTGATAATGAAGTAAGAATAAGAGGACATGAAAGTTACTCCAGATTATATATACATATACACATATCCAGTATGTACACCTAAGGGTCTATTTTCTAAACAGTGCGCAGAGCCATCTGCCCTGCAAATCTCTGTGAATGTTCGTTCTGTGTGAGATGGATGCACAAAACAAACGTTCTTGTTATATTTTCGAATGTATTTTTCGAATGTCATCTTGTAATACTGCATCGTGGCCACATGATGGCGCTGAGCAGCATAGGAAACTTCAAAGTACATGATGTGGTTTTTTTTTTTCTGGGTTCAACTATCAATTGGCTTGTTTGCTAATTTGACATCACTGTGCTTAACAGGGCAAGAACATGCGTGCGCACACTGACAGTTTGAACCAATTTGTAGATTTCTGTCAAAGAATTATTTTATTATGTATAGTATCGTATAGTTTTTCCACTTAAAAAGGATTTCTGTTTGAATGCTGTTTAACTATGCTATAGTTATCCAGTGATGTAGCTTTTTTTATGAAGTAACTGATTTTATTTATTGTACAGCCTTGTGCATCTTCTCTCCAGCTCTTCTGTTTCAACACTGTTCATTTCTGTAGAAAGTTAATTATGATACCATGTAATACAGGTTATTTTTGGATTATGCTGAAACTTCTTGAAGGGAGACTCCTTCGAAAATATCTTGCTGGTGAAGCTTGTAATTGAATTCAGGTACTGTTTTTTTAATACATATATTGTTATCTGAACCAATTTGTTGATGTCTGTAATATTGTGTTATTATACTGTTGTATTACAAACCTTCCTTTTTCTTGCACACCTTTTTAATTATTGTTATTGTTCTACACTCTTGTTCTTTACATAAAGAAAGTGTGTATCTTTATATTACTATTTGTGTGTATGTTGGTGTATATATATTGTTTTTGTTTTGCAAATGAGTTTGCTGATTGTGCCAAATATGTGCATGGCTTAAATAATACCAGATAGGAGGACTTGCTAGGTTAACCAAGAGTCTAGACTACTGCTGGCCATATATGTAACTCTATGATTGTTCACTATAACAAATATTTTGATTTAAAAAAAATAGTATCTTCTACAAATACATTGCATACTTGACAAGTGTCCTAGATCTTGCAGGACAGTCCCGAGATTTGGAACACTGCTGCGGTGTCCATGCACCATGGGTCGTCCCACATGTTTCAGGACACTGAGCAGTAAATCCAGGACTGGTGCCTCTTTACTTTAAATTTGCTGGGTGCTGGTCACTTCTGCTTCCTCTGTATCTGCCTGTCAGATGCTGCAGCTGCGCAATTGCCATAACTAATCCAAAACTGGCACTACATCAGGTAGCCCTCTGCTGGTTCAGGAAGTTAACCCCTCCATACATTCATTTCTGTACACGGGGAGTGTAGAAGTGATGCACTTTGGCTGCACTGGCAACTTGGCAAGCCAGTTCTATATATGCAGTGAAAATGCGAGTCTGGCAATATCGGCTTACAAAAATTAATGTATGTGCCACTGGATTCTTAAACATATTTGCTAAATATAAGGACTCATTAATGGCATAAAGTGGGTGCTTTAATGCACACATTTGTGTGTTTAGACACGTTTTTTTAGGCAGCTCACTATTTTTAAATTCACCATGGAAAAACAGGTCCTGCACTATTCTTAAAAATGCAGTGCACCACTATGCACAGAGTATTCATACCTGTGCATTGTGGTATATGTGTTTTTTTGGGGGGAGCAATTAAGAGTAAACAGTGTGTTTTTTGTATGCAATGTATATTAGTTATTCCTCACCATCTCATAATGTAAGCAGTGATGCACGTTAGTTATTCCACACCGCCTTTTTCTGTACACTGTTCTGTACATTCCTTATTCCACACCTTCTCATACTGAACACCGTGATCATGGCTGCTGCCTGAGAGAGTTTTTTTTTTCTTGTGATTTTAAAGTTTGTATATGGTTGATTTTGTCTATTATTTCATGCATGTATAACTATCATAAGGATGCAAGGGCATAATTATACCTGTTCAACTAAATGACTGGTGGAAAAACATCATCCTCATTGGAAATCACACACTGCTGATCAGGATCCAGGGCACAGCAGACTGATTGATTTAGGGAGGTGCATACATAACCAGTCCTACATTACCTAATGGCTGGGACTGGATGCTTGTACATGCACATCAGACCGTATAGTGATAAGCCAAGGCCAAAAATATCGTCTAATGGGGAGAAATAAATGCTTGCAATTGGGTACATCTGAAATGTTGCCTATAAACATTACAAAATAATATTTTACACCTGGGTTAAAGATATTTGGTTTACTTCTGTTTAAAGACTTAAAACACACACACACGTCAGTTAGGTTCAGGTGTTACCTAGGTCTGCAGAAACGGTCAACAACTGCAGAGCCATTGATGGGCTTTCCTATTAGCATAGCATGCAGTGAATACAAGGAAGCATGTATTGCATGTTTTATTTGTAAAATAAGGACTTAAATGAATAATAATCGTTGCTCATATATTATGTTTAGTAACTTCATCACCTCCATATTTTTTTTTTTTACTTTTTGTTGGCTTACCAAAGTTATACTTTTTTAGTTCTACCTTAGTTTTATTTTTGTTTTTTTAAATGGTAAAAGCAGATTAGGGCCTTGTCTAGAATCAGCCAACCAGGTTGTAGACTTCTTTCTGTTGCCTTCATTAAAAGATGAATCAACGCTTTCCTTGCTCCCATGTTCAAAAAGAAATCTCCACGTGTTACTGCTGTGTGATAAAATACGTACACCACCATATACTAAAATGATTAGGCTCTAAATATGTTATCAGTATTTGCTTTTATTCACTGCTGTATCTTTTGAAGATGTCACTGAATGTATTTGATCATTTGTGCTCCAAGTTGTACAGAACTATATATTACAGACCTTGGATGAGTAGAAACCTTCATTTAAATATTTTATATGTTGTTTCTTTCAAAATGGCAGATTGTCTGCCGAAATTGAATGTAGTCATTTAGAAGCAGCTACAGGTCGTTTCATAAACCCAGGAATGCTTTTCAAGCCTCGCTGTCAGTCTGACCTTATGACCAACATAAGGTACAGGAGGGAGAATGGCAGAAATATAGCTTAAGGAAGTTTGAGTTGGAATTTGCATAATAAAATGATTTGCAAGCTATATCAAACTCTGGGGGATTCATCTATAAAAAAATTCACAGAACCATTGGCCCTATAAAAGTTTGTGACTGTTCATTCTTTGCAAATAAATGCACCAAATGAACGTTCTATTTACATATAACAAGAACATTTCATTTTGTGCATCCATTTGTACAAAGTGAACATTTACAGAGATTTGCAGCACTAATGGACATGCAAATTGTTTATACGTAGACCGCTGGGTGTCTGCTTTAAATGTGTTCTGACATTTTACTAATATTTGACTACCACTATTTAAAACAAAATTAAGAAAAGGGTTTTCTACAATGAAAAGAATTAATGATCACCTATAAGGCTGCGGATGTCACCAGCCTTTGCTGTTTTTATGGAACTAAAGCTTGCTGTAGAATCTTCAGCATCCAACACTTCCTGGAGTGTTGGGGATACCTGGTCCTGTCTGCGTGCAGTTCCTTGTGATGGATTCTACATCACGCAGAACACAGTGCATGTAGAGAGCGGAGATTGTCAACATGCGAGGCAGGAGGGTGAGTATTTTGTTTTTTGCAACAGAGGTGTTTTTAAAATGGTAACGGATTTAATTTAAGCAGGCTGATTTCTTGGATACTGTGTAATTTTTACATGCAGTTTTTGCTCTTTTAGATCGGGGCAAGGGACGTCAGCGGCAAGCAATTCTAGGAGACCACCCATCATCTTACAGATATGATGGTTATGGTAGGAATCTTGCACTTTTTCCAGATGAATGTAGATATATTATTTCTTTAAAAGGTATCATACATGTCGTATATAATTTAAATTAATTTAAACCATGTATAAGATGCTCTGTTTTGACTTTTTAACCAAACTACAACGCTTAGCATATCAAGTGAACACTAGCTTAGATGTATAGGAATATGTTCCATTTCTAAGGTTGGCTGCAGGGTGTCAGAAAGAGCGAAGGAACAAATGAGGCAATTAAATTAAAAATTACTCTTTAAGCTGTGACGTAATGCAAGCTTTCCCTTGAGCTTAAATCGGATTGGAACTTTTCAATTCTGACCATAGGAAGAGAGTTAAGCTGCCCATAAACCTTACGAATATCGGGCGATTTTTCCGTATATGATCGCGTTTTCCTCCAATATTCGTAAGGTTGATGGGCAGTGTACAACCGCAAATACTGTACAATCGATTGACTTTTGACTAACTATCAGGTTCGAAAACTTCGATCGTACGATTTTTCACAAGTTTGGTGGCGTTCCCGCACGTCTAAATTCGGACGATTTACACTGCACATGCACAGACAAAAATGCATGCGGTCGATTACCGAAATTTGTCCAGGTGCTTTCTTTTAATTACTGCTGATTCAATCTTGCGATAATTGAGGCAGAATGGAGCCGGCCTACGAAAATCGGACGATGGTTCGATCATCAGACGAAAAGTTTCTTCCGATTTCAAGGTGTATGGGCAGCTATTTGCAGAACTCCGCGGGGTCACACCAAGATCCATAAATGTGCTGTAAAATGCAATATGCATAACCTGACATAAGGAAGCAGATGGTGATAGCCTATCTCTTTGAAAAATCAGCCTCTTTGAGAAATAATTCTGACACTTATCTAATATCTGTTTACATCAAATTTGTTTTAGGTTGTCATTTGAACCTACTAAAGCTAGGTAGTCACAGTCTAGGAACTTGCATTTTTAGAGGGAGGACAGCAATAGTGGCCCAGTGCTTCTCTAATGACCGGTTTATTTTAAAAGGATCACACGTCCTTCTACACTGCAAATGTACCCATCTTCAAACACTTACAGGAACTTTTATCATCCTGGACAAAATATAACCTTTCTTGGATGGGCATTATTAATGCGGTAAACGACCTAGAATCCCTAGACCTACAATGTACATCAATAAGCGTAAAGGTGGCCTAGGTTTCCCTAACTTCTACAAATACTACCGAGCACAAACAGCCCCTTTGGTGAGCCTCTTCCAGTCCCCTCAATGCTCTCTGTGGGTCGATATAGAAGCCTTATCCTGTTCCCTCGATCTCTTTACATTCCTTGCCATGGTTACCCTCCCGACTCCGCCCTTCTACTGTGAGTCCCTTCCTATCACACACCCTCTCACTATGGGACACGACCAGATACTACAGTAAATTACAGTCCCCCCTCCTACCACTACTTACCATTCTGGGCAAACCACTATTCCTTCCAGGTCTTGACTCCCCCTTGCATTTACATGGTGGTTCTCCCATGGTTTGACTGACTTGCGCGTCCTGCTGGAAGATGGTTCAGTCCGCAGTTAGGAATACTATAAAGATAAAATGCAAGCCACGACATCTGAGTACTTCCAGTACTTAACCCCTTCGTGACTGACGACGTACAGTGTAGGGTGTGACTGACGACGTACAGTGTTTAAACAGCCCCTACAGTGTTTAAACAGACTCCCGGCGTACACTGTTTAAACAGACTCCCGGCGACTTTTGCTGCCGGGAGTCTGTTTTAAACTTGTAGAGCCGACTGTCGTCTTTACAACAGAAGCGATTCTGGTGACTTACCTGTCGCCAGATTGCTTCTGTGTCTCTAAGTGGGAGTGTGACCTTGGGACATCGCTATCACCGGAGGCTTGGTGCCAAATCTGGTCTTCCATAGCCGCTTGGCTATCTATCGCCTCCGCTGGGAAAAAGCAATTTGTACCATTTGATAAGTCAATGGGCGGGTAGACTTTTTTTTTTTTTTTCCCTTTCTCAACGAAAAATTGACTAATATTCTTCAGCATACTATGATTAGTGCCTCCCGCAGTGTAGTGGGCAGATGCAATAGTCAGCTTGCTATTGCAATTTGAAATATCCAATAGCAGGCGGGCTATTGCTCCCAGCAATAAAGTTAAAAAAAAGAAAGTTTAAAAAAATCAAATTAAACTAAAACAGCTCGCGGTATACTGAGACCGCCGCAGCCGGGACGGATTCCAACAATACTGTCGATCAACCCAGCTGCGTGATTGACAGCAGGCTCTGACTATCTAGAGGCAGAGCCAGCTGTACCCTCCCCCGTCCGTTCCGCCAGTCAGTGCTGGAGGGGGGGGGGGGGGGGATCTCTGCAGGGACATGATCGAGAAGTGAGCGAGCGACGGTATGTGATCGCTCACTTCCCGATCTATTGAGCCGAAGTGTGACAGTTTCATTGTCGCACGTCGGCTCGAACTATGAGGATGGGTGAAAATTACTCACCTCATAGTTCTCCTTTTAAGAACAAACCTACAGTCCCTATCTTGTATGTAACCCGGGGACTGCCTGTATCTATTTATTTATTGTGCTGGGCAGTTTGTTTACTATTGGTTAAGAGAAATGATTACTCTTTGCGCAGCTTACATACTTTTAAACAAGAGTAGTTAGTGCGGATCCTATAGAGAAGTGTGTGTTTTTTTTGTTTTTTTCCTACTGACTCATTTGTACAGTATAATGACTCTACAAGACTAATATGTCTGTCTAAAACAAATATTTTAGTTTAACTATTTAAAAACCTTTTCAGAATACTGTATGATTTTAGATCGTGCCTTTTTGTTAAAACATTTTCTTGAGACCTGCCTGAGAGGAACATTTTGTCTTCTGTCTGCTGCAGGCTTAAAGGAGAACTATGAGGTGAGTGTTTTTCACTTACCTCCATAGTTCTAGCCGACCTGTGACAATGAGACTGTCACAGGTCGGCTCAGTAGATCGGGAAGTGAGCGTCGGCGTCTCAGTATACCGCGAGCAGTAGCTAGCGGTATACTGAGCTTATGGTGACGGGAGGACGCTAGTTTGTGTCCTCCCATTCCCATAAGGAGATGGGGAACATAAGGAGATGGGGAAAAGCCCTAACCCCATAGTTCTCCTTTTAATGACAAACTGTGGAAGCAAACCTTTAAAAACCCACATTTTAAAATATATATTTTTTATTTGACTTGATAATGAAGTAAGAATAAGAGGACATGAAAGTTACTCCAGATTAAATATACATATACACATATCCAGTATGTACACCTAAGGGTCTATTTTCTAAACAGGGCGCAGAGCCATCGGCCCTGCGAATCTCTGAATGTTCGTTCTGTGTGAAATGGATGCACAAAACAAACGTTCTTGTTATATTATCCTTACAAGTCGAATGTATTTTTCGAATGTCATCTTGTAATACTGCAGGAGAACTAAAGGAAAAGCCTTAACCCCATAGTTCTCCTTTTAAGGAATCATTTCTTTAGTCTCCCTCGCCTCTGTGTTCACTAAGTTCAGGGTTTAAGACAAGAGGTAAGATAACCTGTGTAGGACAGTGATGAGTTTTTACACTGGCTGGTTGTGGAGTGAGACAATTAAAAAGTGTACGTGTGTGTTTTGTTTTTTGTAAACCTGAGTTGTGTGTGGTAGATTTTTACAAGAAGTGGCAGCAGCAGTGTCTTGAGCTTTGTGACGTGTACAGGTTACTGCTCTGGCATTAAGATTTACATGAAGCTATTGTTCATGGACCAGCATCTTCATCCATGAAGTTGATGCTGATGCAGGATGATGCAAAACTTTTAGGGGGAAACAAAGATGAAATCATTGTCAGGCGGAGATAAATTATAGCTGTGTTACACATAACAAAAAATACATCTAACGCTAGCCCCACTTCTTCTTTTTTTTTTGTAAGCTTTGTATTTGATGCTGTTTAAAATGTGTTGCTGTATAAACACAGTTAAATGCTAACAAATACTTTACTTTTATCTGAAGGAAACCATGGCCCATTGTTGCCTCTACCAAATCGCTATAGGATGAGTTCTAGAGATCCACCAGAACTAGTGGCTTATCCTCTTCCTCAAACCTCTTCATACTATCATGTTGGACATCCTGTTGGTTCAGTAGCCATGGTTAGTGGTCTTCATCAGGAGAAAATGAACTGCTCTCGAGTTTTCAACCTCTTTTGCCTGTATGGGAATGTTGAAAAGGTACAGTTTTTGTTTTCTTGTGACATTTCATGCAAGTATTTTGAGCACATGTAAGCAGTTTAAAAGAAGGATATTGTTTTAGAATAAAGAGCTGGTGAAATCACAAAATATACAGGGGGACATTTATTGAACCAGATGCATGTAATTTATAGTGCAATTTTACTTTTTTGGCCCAAAGCGACAGATATAGTTCTGCGTGATTGTGCAGCAACATAGCGACTGTTTGCCTATTTACTTTCTTCTGCTGCAACTGTGAGCACCTCTATTGTGACCTAATTTAACCTTGCATATGTTGCAGAACTAGGAAGTGCTTAGGAGCACTTTATAAACAGGCACAGAAATCTAATTTATTGTAAAACGTGCGTACAGATGATAAGTATGCCCCTAACTATCTAAGATGTGTCAGATTAGCAACTATCATTAAGACAGTGTTGATAAATGTCCCCAATAGTATATAACATTTTACTTGAAACAGGAAAGAAGCTGATGTGTAGTTTTACATCTGATATCCTCCAGAACTATATGGTTGTGTCCACATCATAATGCTTGTGAACAGACTACAAAATAAATTACATTGCATTATGGGTGTGGAGCTCTTTATCTAGTTTAGAGCTTCAATATTATGCTGGGAAGCAAGAGGGAGTTTACAGAGAGAAGACTTTTTCACATTAAAATTGGTGATCTAAAAAGAACCAGAAGTGTTGGATTGGGCACCCAGAGGAGAGAAGCTCAAACTCCTGCGTTAACCCAGTGTTTGTTGCTTTGTTCAACAAATGATTGCTGTTGTAGGGACAGATTTGATCTGGACCAGCTTAATTTCTCTGTTTGCTGCCAGCTATAGACCTTATTGGGAGATGATGCCTACCTATGTTCAAAGTTGTTGGGCTATTGAGTGACTGGTAACTCATGTCTGTGGTACTCTTAATGTAAAGCTATCATGACACAAATTTGGGTTTCCTACGGTGGCATTCTTCTGAAAATGCTAAATGCTTGTCTGCGCCTGGCTTTAGTACTTCTTGGTCCCTAAACTGGAACCAGCATGCAGCAAACAGGTGCCACAAAAGGGCGACATATCTGATCTATACTTACAGGTCAGTGGCTCAAAGTATTGAAGTCAAAGAACCATCATGACCTCCAGGTAACTAGCATTTTCAGAACAAGAGATTCCCAGTGCAGCCTCCCTAAAGGAATGCTTACATTCTGTTATACTTCTGGCCAGAACTAAATCTGGCACTGGTTTACAGTCTGGTGTAGGGCTGCAACAACTAATCGATTTAAATTAATTATAATCGATAATGAGGATCGTTGCCAACAACTCTCATCATCGATTAGTTGCTGCAGCTCTGCTCCTCCGTTCTCCTCCTCGCTGGCGTTGGCTGCAGTGGCCTGTGTCCCTTTCAATCCCCGCTGCTCTTCCTGCCTCGGCAGCGGG
>NW_017306945.1:646315-727280 GCF_000935625.1 Nanorana parkeri | reverse complement strand
GCTGCTGCCCCGGTCCTTCTCTGCCCCCCATGTCTCTGCTGCCGCCCCCATTCTTCCTTTGCATCTAGAGGCTGGGAGCCATACCCAGCCTGCAATTGGATATTTTAAAATGCAATAGCAGGCTGGCTTTTGCACCTGCCTGCTGTCAATCAGCAGAGGAGACCCTGATGGAGAACTTTTCTCGTTCAGGTCCCTCCTTTTGCTGATTGACAGCAGGCAGTGGGTGGGTGCAATAGCCAGCCTGCTATTGGCTATTGCAATTTGAAATCTGCAATAGCAGGCTGGCTATTGCTCCCAGCAATAAAGTAAAAAAAAAAGTTAAACTAAAATTTAAAAAGACTGAAAAATTTTAAAGTACAAAATTTTTTTATAATTTTAAATGCAAACAAATTAAACAAATACATTTAAAAATAAAAAGTCCCCAGCCACGCATGCACGCAAACTTGCGTTGGGTGCGAAAATTAAGATTGCGCCCATTACTCTGCACATGTTACATATTACTTTGAATGTCCGAGTGCAAACAATTCTAGGGCCATTATTCACAGATGACACTAAATCGATGAGTGGTAAGAGCTTTTAAAGCGTCGCCTATGGCCAATTTTGGTTATGAAATTCTTTTGAGATTTCGCGGGTGCACCGAATTTTAAGGCTCGACATGTTTGGTGTCTATTCAACCGACGTGACCCCGTCTTTTTTTATATTTTATCAACAAAATTGGGAATTATAAATGTATTCTAACATAATGAAAAACAAAATCCTGTTTTTGTTTTTTTTTGCACTCTAATTTTCGAGTATTTTTCCTTAATATAGTAAAAAAATAAACCCTAGTTGTGATTTAAATACCACCAAATAAAAGCTCTATCTGTGCCCAAAAGATGGCATTACATTTATTTCAGTGCAGCATTGCATGACTGAATAAATGTCAGTCAAAGTAATACAGCACTAAATAGTGAAAAATGGCCTGGCCAGTACCGGGGTGTAAACACCTGGTCAGCAAGTAGTTAATTAAAGCTTATCTCTAGCCAAATTATTTAATTAATTTATTTTAAGTTTTTCTATAGAGTGGACAAGAAATGTTTCCTTTTATTTCCCCCTGACCACTTTTGGGGAGATTTTCCCTTACTTTCTGACTCTTTAATGTCCTTACAGTGGGGAGGGGGTGTGCGTTTGCCACTAAGACAGAAAAGCAGATACAATTTTATGTAAATACTTCCAATGTTTCTAATCCTTCTTCATGATACTAAAAGTGTGTTTTTATTATAATCTGTGCCAAATTTTAGAGAATTTCTATCACTTCCATGACATGACAGGAAGTGAAAGGAAACTTTTACTGTAGGTCAGGTGATAAAAATCTGAAAGGGGCTGGATTTCGGCTGCAAAGGTTCTGTCACTAAAGTTTTATAGGAGAATCCTTCAAATATCTTTATTTTTAGGTGGTGCAGTTTCTCAACTAAGATGTTGAGCTGATAATAATGGTTATCAGGGGTGTGGAAATAAAAAAAAAAGACTTGTCCAAGGACTAAAGCAGGGGCCCAATCTACTTGTCCCTCATGACAATCTACTTGTCATGTTACAAAAAATTGTAACCAAAACCAATTTTTAACCATATTTAAAGTAGGGATGCACTGATGCCATTTTTTCCAGACCAAGTACCGATACTTTTCCTCAAGTCAAGGCGTGTATGTGTGTTTTTTTTGTTTCTTTTTGTGTCCTGTGACAGTTCCTCTAAAACAATAAAGACTAAAGGTTTTACTACAATGGCGAAGCACCAGGGCCCTGTCACAGCTGCAAACGCTGCGTCCCTGGTAGTTCTGCCACTGACTCCACGCTGTAGAGGGACTGCAGATCTCCGCAATACATTCTACAACAATGCAGAATAATACTACCAGCTATGGAGGACTACAAATCACAGCAATACATTATACAGCAATGCAGAATACCACCAGCGATGTAGGATTACAAAACCCAGCAATACATATAGGGCTGCAGCTAAAGATTATTTTCAAAATTGATTAGTTAGCCGATTTATTAAGTTCGATTTTAATCTCCCTTTTTTATTATTATTATTCTTTATTCAAGGATTTTACATAGTATAAATCAACTTCTACATTTGACAAGAAACAAAAAAACAATCTTCCATCTTGATAGCTAATCCAACATAGATATTTAATCTTAGTATATGCCTATACATAAATATCATTTAAAATTCTTGTATTGCATAGCATATCTTTTCTTCTACCAATTTAAATTTCATATTTTACAGTCGAATTCCTCTTTTAATGAATAATGTATAATGAATGACTGCCCTCCCATACATCCATACACACTTACAACAATACACAATTACAAAACAAAAAAAACACCCCTCTAATTCTATATACCCCAATAGTCTTAAGATCATTATAATTAATACCCGAGACATCAACAGAACATATTCAACACTTGTCTTAAATTCCAACCACCCCGCCCATGTTTTATAGAATTGTTCCCATTGACCTTTTAACTGAAGGAACCATCTCTTGCATATTACAGATACCATCAATTTTTTTTTAAAACCACTGGTGTAAGGGAGGGCTGGAAACCTTCCAATACCGTGGTATCAAAGCTTTTGCTGCGTTCGGTAGGTGAGGCGTCAGTGAATATATATATATCTAACCATGGATTACTTAGTGAATATTTATATCTAACCATGGATTATTTAGTGAAGAAGTATAACAAAGCGCTAGAGGTACTCACCAGAATGTAGTGAGTAAACGGGATTCTTTTTCGATTAGCGGCAGTTTGGGCCACAATCCTACCCCGCTTTGGACTGGGTTCTTCCCACGTTGAAACTCGGCAAGGAGGGAGTTTTTTTCTCTGCAGTGCTGGGTCTGTCTTCCAGACAAGGCTGATTCTTCTGAGGGCACTTTCAGTGGACCTTCTCTCAGAGATCCTCACAGTTTGCAGCAATTAAGAAAAAAGAGCCCTCATGGTGCAGTATGTAAAAACATTCAGGTGCATGCTATCAAAGAGGCATGTGTTGAGGCCAATACCTTTTAATTTTTTGTTTATCAGGTAGCGAGCTACCCAAGTCCTGCTCCCATCTAGTCAAAAAAATCGGGAAACTCTGATTGTCCCAAATTCCAGCAAGATTTTGTAGAAGTGGGAGATACACCTGGCATCCTCACCACCTGAAAGAAACATGGCTTCAATAGGCCGTGTATCCCTTTTAAAGATCGTAAAGGCTTTGGATGAGATACAAGAAAATGCTGTAACACTGATTATTGCCAATGGTCCATAAATGTCCGACAAGTAGACTAAGAGGTACTCCAAAGGTATTAAGCCAGTGTCCCCAAGCACATGATGGAGGCGAATAGGCTTGTCACAATGCCAATCATGAAACTTCCCATCCCACTTTCCCAGTAAAAAATATGCATAGCAGGGTTAACAGAGGAGAGTTGTATGGACAATTCGCCTTCAATAAAGTATTATCCCACACCACCAGGGTTGACCTAGTTAAAGGCGAAGTGTCCGGGGAAAGACTTCAAAACTTTCTGGACTCTATATCACTATGTTCATTTCTGGTCTACTCAATGTACTCTCCAAGGCAACCCACTGTTTAGTCTGACCTGCATATATCCAATCTACAACTCGGGTAAGCATCGCTGCATGATAACGTTTAAAATTTGGAACTGCCAAACCACTACCTTCTTTAGGTCGAGCCAACACAACACCGGAGACCCTCGGTTTCATGCGTCTCCATATATACTTGGATATCACAGACTGAATTATCTTAAAATAATCCCTCATAACCCCAAACGGGAGCACCTGGAACAAAAAGATCAATCTGGGCAAAACATTAATCTTTACAACATTTACCCTTCGCAGCTAAGTATGACAAAGCGAATGCCATCGTTATAAGTCCCCTCTTACCCTATTCAACAATGCGATATATTTAAAACGAAAAAGTGAGGTAATATTTGGCATCAATACTATACCCAAATATTTAAAGTGCTTACTAGTCCAAACAAACTGAAAATTCGGTTTTAGGGAATGTACTTCTGCCAAAGATAGGTTAAGATTCAAAATGTCAGATTTCTTTAGGTTTTAAAAAAAAAATGGATAACATCCCAAATCTCCACTAACAACTTCTGCATCTGCCGCATTCTAGCCCTTTTATGATGGGTACCTAGTTCTATCAGCTTACCCCCCTCATGACCGCCTTGTGCTTCTACCAAACAACTGGTAGTGGCATATCAGTATTGGAATTAAGCTGAAAAAACTCCCGAAGCTCCCCCAGTAAACCATCAACATCAACCTTATTTTGCAGAAGTGAGGCATTCAGCTTCCAAGACATAGGACGCCATGAGAGGGAGGGTACAAGTAGGTCTACTGATACTGGCGCATGATCAGAGATGGTTATGGGTTCTATAGCCACCTATTGTAGACAGTCCAACTGAAAATGACTCCTAAAAATCATATCTAGCCTAGAGTATATCTCATGTACCGATGAATAATCCTGTCTCTTGGGTGCAACACCTTCCATGCATCCACTAACTGTGACTCATGGAGCATATGTTTAAGTCTGCTAAGTTGTTAATATGGTATTGCAGATCTACCAGTTGAGGTGTCCAAGATAGGTTCCAGAGCCACATTAAAATCACCCGCCAAGAAGACTCACCCAATTGCAAATTCAGTAAGTTTTATCAAATTTGGCTAAGGAAGGGCACCTGTCTCACATTGGGAGAGTAAATAGATGCAAAAGTACAAGAACAAGTACCCAGTTGACCCCTCAGGAACAAATATTTCCCACTCTTGTCAGTTTCCATAGCAGATAGCTGAAAGGGAACATTTGTACTAAACCCTATGGCAACACCTTTTGGATTTATTAGTGTCGTACAAACCATAATACCAAATTGGGTATCTAGGTGAATAAAGGCACGTAACAGTACAGTGTCTCCTGCAAAAATATTATGTCCGCTTTTAAACTATGAAGTTCCCCGAGAACCTGGTACCGTTCACACGGCGTATGTAAACCACGTACATTATAAGCTGTGACGCCATAGGGTTTTAATTGAACATATACTACATATCTCGGCAATTGCGTTAAAAAGACTAAAACTACCCGCATAGAGGGGAGAGGAAAAAAAAGAAAGTGGGAGAGAGAGAACATAAACGCCGCCAAACATACCCAACATATAAACCAATTAAAAATGAAGGATCAACTCATCTTCAAGCCTTTCGTCACTCGGCGGTGGTTGTACCTATTTGGGGAAAGTGGTTTGACACTACTGCACCTGCCCCATTTCTATTCTTACCCAATACCCCTTATTCTTCCATCTCATCGTTTTCTCCTAATCTATCCCCTTATTCCTCACCTTGAAGTGACATATGTAACCCCAAACCGTCACCTTGAAGTGACATATGTAACCCCAAACCTTGGGAGGGAAGGGAGAAAGTTTTTTATGTGATTTTCTCCCAACAAATTGAATTACCAACCCATTCCCTCACCCATCAATTCTTTGTGTTTTATCCAATATCTCGCTGCAAACTTCTGTTCCCTTTTAATTTCCTCCCCTCTCTTGTATTATTATTCTATAAGGCTATTCCCTCCCCTCAATATACATTAGTGCACCCTATATCTACCATATTCCATAATTAATTTCTATTTGTGCAAATTTCATACTTCTTCCATTTGTGTTTATACCCATTAATAAATAAAACAATTGTGACCCCTGTTATAGAGGAATACAACACATACGACACATCCCAGCAATAGTGGTGGTATTCTGCATTGCGCTGTATAATGTACTATTGCTGGGATGTGTCGTATAATGTATTTAGGGCTGCAACAACTAATCGACTAAGTCGATTATAATCGATGATGGAAAACGTTGTCAACGTTTTCCATCATCGATTATTTGACTTTCAATTAGTTGGCCTGCTCGGCGCTCCACACTCGCCATATTTAACCCTTCCTATTCTGTCTAAAACTTTAAAAAAAACAAAAAGATTGCCTTTACTTACATTTTCAGTGCAAAAGGAAGTTTACTGTTGCACGGTTACTGAGCTTTTGCATATACTTTTATTTTTCATTACAGATAAAGTTTATGAAGACGATTCCAGGAACTGCTCTTGTAGAGATGGGTGATGAGTACGCTGTGGAAAGAGCAGTCACACATATAAATAATGTGAAAGTTTTTGGAAAGAGGCTAAATGTTTGGTAAGTTATAAATAACATATATAAGGCCGTTATTTGCAGTTTTGTGATTCATACAATTTGTCTTCAGTCACCAGGCTCCAATGTCATGAGTGCAGGCCAGTGACTTCAGCGGGGAGTCAAACACGGAAGTGACAGGTGGACTCCTGCAGAAGGGAGGAGGCAGGGAAGAACAGATTAAAGAGGATATTTTGCTGGGGAGTGCTGGCTGTTGGGCACTACCACACGTTTTTTTTCCTTTTTTTTTTTTTTTTTTAATTTACAGGTTTCTGTTGTTTAAATAACAACCTCACAGGGCAAGTCTGTCACCTGACTATAACAGTGGCAGCTATTTACAGCAAATAAGTTACATTTGGGGGGGATTAGCAAGAGAGCGTTCTATATGGTGTTGCACCAGCTGCTCCAAATTACTTTACTTTAAAAGCGATATGTGACAGTTTCAATTGATGTCCCATAGTGTTCACCAAAATATATACTGTATATCTCTAAAATGTACACCATTAACACAGTGGTGTAAATACTCTAGTGAAGAGGTGCAGACCACGAGATGCAGCACTGTAGGAGAGGTGGTGGTGCAGTGCGCAACACAATCGTGCAAAAAAATTTATTTGCCAGACAACGCTTTTTACTTATTTTGTGCATATAAAAGGCAAATAGATTGGCAAACGGGGAAAATGCAGTAATTTCTATTTGCACATTTTTGTTATTTCCCTGTTTTGTATCCAATATTGATCATTGTAGCAAGCTGTTGTGGTTAAAGGAGTGCACACAGTGGAGGGGAATTGTAGGGTGTAATGGGAATGCCTTGAAGGTATAATTTGAAGTTCTACTCCCTTTTCACATTTCTTCACTTTGTTGTCAATTTCTGGCCCTGGTAAATTTGAAGCTTCCGCTTATGTTCAGTGGATACTTTTCACTGTTTGCAGAGCAATTGGACACCAAAATAATTTGCTGACTACTGTTCCATGTATAAATGTACATATAAAATAGCCAATAGGTGTCAAATAGCCCTAGAAACATTAGATAAAATCCAATTTTTATATTGGGTATGCTACCATTGGCGTTCATTTAAAGTCTGCAGCACAGACCACTTAGGAAACCATATTTGTTAATCCAACTGCTGTATGTATGCTGTATGTAATGTTTGCGTCTGCATAGTAAGTAATGTAAGTCAATGCATCTTGGTTAGCTGATGCAATATATGCACATTCAGATAGTAAATCAGACCAAATGGCTGGTGGAATTGGGCTTGTGTGGTTGTAGATGCCATATTACATACATGATCTTGCCAAAGTGCAGGTTCCATGAAGCAGTTTTGTTGTTTTTAAACCTTTCAGTGCTGAGATTAGTACATAGTATGTAAACATATGTCCGTTATAAATATATAGGAGTAAAGGCATGTGTCATCACACTTTTGGGCTTGTGTAGATAGACGTTTGCAGCTTGCTTTCAGGTGCATTTTGGTTCCAACTGAGATTAGTTTAGGATGTTTCGGAGATCATTTGCAGTTTTTGACCGGTATATTTGGCCTGTAGTTTGACTTTTTCTAAGCTGCATTAACCGGCTTCTGCATTCCCATTACCTTGTATGCAAAGAAAAGGCAAGCAAAAGCCCCAAGGTAAATTAGACATTGGGGTCAATTCACAAAGCTTTTTTTCCTGATTTTACTCATAATTGAATAGTGTCGTTATGACCGTTTTCGGGTGGTATTTCCTGCTCTGAGAGGGAGATTTGTGAGGTAAATTGACAAGTCCTGGTAGTGCAGCCTCCTTTTTGCAGTTTTTGGAATAGGGAACCGTTTGCCTGACTTTTATTAATTGTATTATTAATAAATTTGTTGGTTGTAGGGCACAGCAAGCAGTGGGTGGGCGTAATAGCAATTTTGCAATTTGAAATGGCTAATTGCAGGCTGGCTATTGCACCAGCCCACTACCTGCTGTATTTACATTCAGCTGCCATCTGTGGAATCTTGCCACTGGTAGCTGTAATTTCCTGGCTGAAGCTATTCAAGCGTCATGTGCTTACAATACAATTTTTTTTTTAAAATGTATAAAACGTGGGAAAAAGTCATTTTCAGTTTTGGCCTGACAAATTCTGCTGCGGGAGGTGTGTTGCAGTGCCATTCATTTTCAATGGCACCCCAAATGCGCCTCCCACTCAGTGTGATTGCCTGCACTGGAACGCACAGTACCGCAATACCATGTGGTGCAGTGCGATTGCACAAAATTGTGCATGCAGTTTTAGTCTGAAGTAAACGTTGTTTGTAACACTGCATTTGTGTATTTTTATTTTAAATTTAAAAAAGCATAACAATTTTTTAAAATATTGTTATTTTTTTTTAAATACCAATTTATTGGAAAAAATAATCGGCCAACTAAAAGATTATGAAAATGATCATTAGTTGCAGCCCTAATTTTGTTTTGTTTTTTGGAGTGGGCTTGTATTTCGTAAACCTGTAAACTGCACTGTTGTATGTAAATAACTTTTTATTAAAACTGAAATCTGTTGAAAATGTAATTTTGTTCTCCTCCCCTTCTGGTCCCAGAACAGTCAAATGTACTTTAACACCTTAAACGTCAATTCTACAATTCAAGATGTAAAAATAATGCTTTATTTGCTAAAATAATGTTGAACACATAAAAATCACAACTCCCTAATGCTTCAGTCGCAAGCCTTAATGAGCATGCTAAATAACTATTGGGACTTTTGTGGATACCATGGTTTCAAATGAAAAATAAGGAGAGGTAAATTAACAACAAGAGAGAGCAAATAACGTTTCTCTTTGTGAATTGACTCCTTTGAGTATATATCCTACTGAAATGTATTGGCATGTTACCTTTTTATTACATTTTAAATACAAAGGTGAACAAGTATTTAAAATTTGTAGTTACAACTGTCTTTTAAAAATCATATATAATGCTTATTTTTTTCTCTTTTCAGTGTGTCAAAGCAGAATTCAGTTGTCCCAGGTCAGGTATTCGAACCTGAAGATGATAGTTACAAGTATTTTGCAATGAGTAAGAATAATAGATTTACTAGTGCTGGTCAGGCCTCCAAGAACATCATCCAGCCACCATCTTGTGTTCTGCATTTTTATAATGTTCCCTTAACAATGGACGAAAGTTTATTCCAAAAGGTAATCTATTATGAGCTTCTTCATTGCTTTATTTGGATAGTGGAAGGTGCATGTGTTAGAAGATGCCTAGTACAGGTAATGCATGCAAGAAATATATTTGCATAGGCTGTGAAGTAGTTGAAATAATTTTTTGCCATCTGAGTCAGTTGTATTTTTTTTTTTTACCGCTTAACTATATAATTTCACAATTCTTTTCAATTTACTACATCACATTTAGATTGTACATTGTATTGTAAGTGTGTTGAGGTGCTGTTCTCCTGTTCTAGATCTAGCTGGTATACACAGATTTTTTTTGGAGTCCTCTTCACATTACAATTGTCGTGTAATTAAATGCGTGGTTAAAATGCCTGATTGACAGATTTTAAGCCGAAGTTTGGGTTATTCAGATGCATTCGTTCTTAAATTGTAAGTTACAAATAGTGCTTGCCTACGCATTTGCAAAATTGTGTCTTTTTGGCTTTTCCAGATTGTTTCCTAGGCACAGAGGAGGGATTCTCTGTGACCTCTTGGCTTCAGCTCAGCAAGCTTCCAAGCTCAGAGGTTATAGGCATTCCTCGCCTCTTAGTATATTATTATGCTCCTATATTTGCATAAGGTACAGAGACCATCACCTGACAGAACAATTTTGGCTCCTCAGTAATTTCCTGTGTCCTCATTTGCTGATAGCTACACGTTCACTTTTAGAGTGTTTGCATTAAAGAAAAAGTTCTACTGTAACATATTCCAGTGGGACTGGTTCACATCTGTTTACCTTTAACTTTGCAACAAAGGTTTTTGCATGCAATTGCAAATGTATGTAAAGCCACACTGCTATCCAAGACTCCTCTACAAAGTGTAGTCCTTCGCTCTAGTCTAACGGAACTCCCATTTGAGATGTATATAGCATTGAATAAGCTTAGAGCAGGTATGCATTGAAGGTAACCCATTCTACCAAGTGATTAGTATTTGTTAGTGGTAATGAGGTGCAATGATGATGTATATGTGTGCACATTTTCATGACTCACATTGCAGGCTTTCTTGAAAAACTTCTTAATTTTTATTAAAAATGTGGAATTGGACTTTAAAGGAGAGAGACACACTAGTCCACAAGTCCAGACTCGCTCAATGTTAGCTGAAGACCTTAAAGTGTATGTTAGCCCTACATTTTAAAAGTCTATATGCGTCTGTTCCTATTTTTAAAAGGGAACTATGGCCCAACCTTTTTTTGCCATAGTTCTCTTTAGGGTCGCAGGAGGTCATATACTAATGTCCTCCTGTGACCCAAAACTCAGCATATAGTGGGCTATTGCCTGCTATATGCTGACAGCGCAGAGCTGCACTGCAGCTGGGATGGATCCCAACAATATATTATCAGGATCAACAATGCTGCCTATTTTACAGCTGGCTCTGCCCGCCCCCTCCCCCATCCGTTCCTCCAGTCAGAGCTGGAGGAATAGAATGAGGGTGAAATCCTTGCGGGGAGTGGTGACTGACAGTGTGCATAGCTGGACTTCCTTCATGGAGATGCAGAACATGCCTCTATCTCCATGGTCAGTATGGCCAATGCCCCTGACCAAGAGCTGCTATAGTAATTGAAAGCAGCTTCCAGCAGGAACCTCTGTCAACTGCAGGTGCCCATAGTGAGTACAAAGACAAGAAAACATATTTCTCTCCATCTCTCTCTCTCCCACGTGATAGCACATTGGAGGTGACCGGTTCTCTTTGAAGTGGAAAGGTGCCTCCCCTAAAGTCAACTATTCAAGCAATTATAGGGGATTGCAGTTGCCTGAATGTAAACACATCAGGCAGTGGGTGTGTCCAATAGCCAGCCTGCTATTGAAATAGCCAATAGCAGGTTGGTTATTGCACCCACTGCCTGCTGCCAATCAGCAGAGAAGGGACCTAAAGGAGAAAGTTCTCCTCCTCCTGCAGAGTAGCAATGAATTTAACAGTACAGAAAATTAAGACATTAGCAGGTCTGTGTTCCTTTAATCTCCTCCACACAAAGGGGGGGGGGGGGGGGGGGGGGGGGGGGGGGGGGGGGGGGGGGGGGGGGGGGGGGGGGGGGGGGGGGGGGGGGGGGGGGGGGGGGGGGGGGGGGGGGGGGGGGGGGGGGGGGGGGGGGGGGGGCAGTGCACATTAACCACTTGCTGTCTGGAACAATTCCTTTCTATTTGCGTGCACTCATGATAAATTCTGAATTTTTGGCTAGAAAACAGCTTAAAACCCCCAACAATTATATATTTTCTGAAAGTCGAGGTCCTTTTGAATAAAAAAAGTTGCAGTTTTTTAATGACGCACGGTATTTGCGCAAATGTTTATCAAACCAGTATTTTTAGGATAACATGCACCAAAATTTTATTTAGTGCACAGAAACAGAATATAATCACTTTTTTGGTTAAATATATAAGATGGGGTTACCCTGGGTAAATAGACACTAAACATATAAAGCCTTAAAATTGTGCGCGTCTGTGAAACCGCAAAAAAACTACAATACCTAAAATTGCCCATAGACGATGCTTTGAAAGCTTTTACTGCTCATCAGTTTAGCAGTTAACAATGGCCCTATAATTTTTTTTCGTTTTTGCGCATAGATTCATCCAACGCGTGCTGGCTCTTCTATGTGTGTGTACGTGGGAGCAGGGAAAATTTTTTTGCTTTGTTACTGTATTTTTTTTTTTTTTTTACTTTTAACTGTATTGCAATCACTTATGGGGCTAACAAGCACCCTATATAATAGCAAATAGTATGTGACAGGTCCTCTTTATGGAGACAGCAGGAGTCTTTCAGATCCCTAATGTCACCTACAGATCTGCTTCACCAGCTTCTTCTCCTGGCTCTAAGAGCCGGAGAATGTAAACACTGGCACGGGAAGTGATAAAATACACATCACTTCCGTGTCCAGTGATTAGAGATGAGATCAGCGGGTAGAAGCATGCGGATCTCCCTTCGATTGATCTGGGGAGACCCGCCGTGCCGGTCTCGGGCCTGTATGGTGGACAGCGGAGCCCGGGGTAGGCGGAGGGCACACTCCGTTGCTCGGTACAAACTATCCAGCCCGCTGTATAGGTGCCGTATCATTTTTGTATCTGAACAGCCATCGCTGGCTGTTTACAACGGTACCAAGAACATGCCTGCAGCAACAGCAGCAGCCATGTGCTTGGTATAACCACTTCAAGGGGCTGGCCGTATATATATGTCCACCCGCTTGAAGTGGTTAAAGGCAATGGGACGGGGTCAGGGCTGTCCCCAGCTGCAGTGGATCCTGCTTAACCTCCACCACATAAACTAATCATTAGAACCCATCGCCCAGCTGCTCCAAACACGGCCCCGGTGATAATGCCATTAACCAGTAAACATCTGGAATCCCTCAAACACCAGCCGCTGAGTGATTTAGGAATGCACAGGGCTGACCTTTTCGCTCCTCCCTCTTTTTACTTCTAAGAGAGAAGAGTAACTGTAGATAAAATATGACTAGGGTACCGTCCGGATCAGAAATACAAATCTGATGCTTTTTCGATGCTGGCGACGTACACTGTACGTCGTCAGTCACGAAGGGGTTAAACTTTCAAATGCAGCAAACTAGAAAGCATACCTAATCTAACTAGATCAAGCTGTGTTAGCCTGGGTATACTTTCATCTTTTTAAGTGCAGGTGCTTGGATACGTAATAGAAATTATGCTAGGGGGTGGGCCTTTTGGTGGCTTGACATATACAACCTCAAAAGGAAAGAATCCATTGTTTTTTCTGGTGTTTGGTAGATCAAAATATCCAGAAGTGAAATATCAATTTCAGCGAGAGCTGCACTTTAATACATTTTGCCTAACAGTTCAATTTAGTTCTCTTCTACCAAGTTTGTGGCACGCGTCAAACATGCAGAAATAAGTTGAATCGCCTGTTATACTCTTGGAGACCAATTATGTTATAGTATGGTCTCCCAAAGGCAATTCTCTCACAGCTGAGTTTTACTATCTGTTCATTCTACACATGTACTGCAGACATTTGGGCAAATGTAGTATAGTTATTCACACTCAGGAAACCAAAGGTATTTGATATTTCCCTTTTAAAATAGAAAAAGAGATTGAGGACAAAAAGTGCTAAAAAATTTTTTGCAGCCCCTGTTATAAATGAACAGGAATCATCTATACTGAGTGCTCCTGTTCATTCATAACTTGAGAACAGAGTATGTTTACTCTAGCCACAATCATGAATAAACAGGAGGTGATGTAGAACACTTCCCATTCATTCATAATTGGGGACACCGTAAACATACTCTGTCCTCAATTATTTACAAACACTTATCGATCACTGAGTGCTTGTACCCGCTCTCCTTCCTGGATCGGCTGGAGGCTGAGCGAGCGATGCGGCGAGGCTGAGCGAGCGGTGCGGGGAGGAGAGCTTGATCTGACAGCTGACTACTCCTCAGCACCACAGCCTGGCCTCCTGTGACAGCTCACAGCTGTCTCCGCCCCACCCCCCATGCCGCTCTCCTGATCGGTCACAGGAGGCTAAGTGGTGTGGGGAGGAGAGACGCTGGCCGCTTACAGTGCTGTCCTCCTGCAAAGCTCTGCCTCCTGTGAGAGCAGCGCCGAGTGGGGAGGACAGAAAGCAGGGCTGCACCGCTATTTCGGCAGTAAATGGCACTTTTGGCATTTTGCCAAAAGTGCCATTTTCGGACAATATGTTTCGGTGGCCGAAATTTCAGTGCATCCCTAGTGTTTACTTTTAGGTATGGTCGGACTGCACTGTTTGTATTGACATTATAGTCCCTGCTCGCGGTTACTGAGCAGCTTCTATGTATAGCATAAGAAATCAATAACTGTCTTTCCACTGAAGAGCTCACTGTATACTTTTAAAGTGTTCATTTTTAATGCATGTATCGGTATGTTTATTAGTTTTTAATAACATTCTTATGTTTTTATTTTAGCTCTGTGAAGACCATCAAGTTTCAAAATTCATCAAATACAAAGTGTTTGATGCAAAACGTTAGTAGAACTTAAACTGTCATAGAATCAGGTTTGTTAGGTTTGTGGTGCTAGCCTATTTAACATCCCTATCCTGGTTGTCTTCTACAGCTTCATCTAAAACATTATCTGGCCTGCTAGAATGGGAAACAAAGAATGAGGCTGTTGAAGCCCTTACAGTATTAAATCACTATCAAGTAAGAGTACCAAGTAAGTTAACTTGCTGTTACAAAACAATTGCACAGTACAGTCAAATAACTCTGCAACGTGTATTAAAATGACTGTCAGTATGTGCTTACAATTGTTTCACATTCTAAGACAAACTGAATCAATTCTTTGGGACCGGCAGGATTCTGAGACGTGTGGGTTATATTGCTACTTACAAGAGATTGGTCACTGGCAAACAGCACTGTTAGTCAGTCAGATATACCCCTCACACTCCTCCTAGGACTCTAGAAAAAAACTGCAGCGTGATAGAATGGATGTCTTCTCTCATACTGGCGAGCCGTAAGAGCTTATTTTACGGTTTTCCAGATCGCATGATCCTCTGTGCTGCCTTGGAGATTGTACACAGACTCCCACCATGATGGGGTCCTCCAACTGCTTTTGTACAAAACTGAATCATTAAGGGGAGCTAGAGTTGCATTTGGCTCACCAACAGCTTTGTTTGCCAATGTCCAATCTCCTGTAAGCAGTAGTATAATCCATAGGTCTCCAAAATCCTTCTGACCCTCTTTTGCATAGTCAAACATCATGTATCATGTTTTCATCATATGCAAAACAAGTTGCAACCTGTGAAACAATTTTAAATTCTCCATACATCCTAGGTATATTTAAATGTTACTGGAACGCATCACAGCTTCACACTCTGTATTTATCTTTTTGTTGTCCTGGGAATAGAATAGTGTATTTTTATTAAGCTGATATTTTGCGGTATTATAGTGCTTGCCTACTTTTTTTTACATGACTCTAAGTATAGTTCTGGCACCAACATCACTAATGGGGGAGGGGCTTACAACTAATTAGCAATGTAAAGGGATAATACATTAACCACCAATGTAAGGGGGCCCTTCACCTACTGAGCACTAATGAAAGGGGCATTTACACTAACTACTTGAGTAGAGGGGATTTTACCACCAAAGGCCACTCCTGCACAGGGGCTTCTGTTGACTCTGTCTGCTTCTGCCTATCGATTTGCATTGTGCCACGGAGCATTAAAAAAAAAACTAAGATGTGACATTGCAAAAACAGTTCAAAAAACATACACACCCATCGCACTCCTAACCAGATAGAAAACCCTAATTGTAGGGTGGGTGCTGAAATGACCGCGGATGCCTCCGCAAAATAAATTTTCAAAAGTCACAAGCACTCCAGCATGTAGAAAAGTCAATGTTTATAGACTTCACAGGTGTCACATCATCAGAGCTCTGATGATGTGACACCTGTGAAGTCTATAAACATTGACTTTTCTACATGCTAGAGAGCTTGTGACATTTTTTGAACATTGCAAAAACAGGCCCAGCCCAGACCCATAAGCAACTTTGTATGGCTTCTTTTACATGAACAGGTTGCAGCAAGCAATGATTATACCTAAACATAAGCATGATTTCTAACTGGGCATTTATCCTAATACAAATGTGAATGGGTATCCCAGTACATTATTTGTAAAGCCAAGAATACACATTTAGAGACTCGGTGGAATTTTTAAGGTACGGGGTATAAACTTTTAACAAGCTTGCAAACTCTCAGCTAACCTCCATCTGGACCCACTGGTTGTCAAAGGCATTCTTTTAGTATATTAACCAGGATAATACAATGATCAACTGTATAACGGGAAGCAGTCCTAATTTCTCCTCAGCACTTTTTGTGGACAACCTGTCCACTTTTTCAGGATGACGGGATGGATGCACGAATCTAAAAACATAGACACATTACATCAGTGATAATAAATAAAATTAAAAAAAATATATTAATCTATCTCTCCATCATGGCCAGAAATATTGGCATCCCTGCATTTCTGTCAGATAATGCACCACTTCGCGCAGAAAATTGTTGCAATTACAAATGTTTAGACATTCTCATGTTTGTTTCTTTTGTTTGTATTGGTATGACACAAAAAGTGGAGAACAACAAGCCAAATCTGACACATTCCACGCAAAACTCCCAAAATTGACTGGACAAAATTATTGGCACCCTCCATTAATATTTGGTAGCACAGCCCTTGGGGAAAAAATAACTGAAATTCATGAGTGAGTTTCTTACACCTCTCTACAGGAATTTTGGACCACTCTTCTCTCACCATCTGCTAGAGGTCTCTCACTTTTGAAGAGTTCTTTTTCCCAACTGCTGTTTTGAGATCTCTCCACAGGTGCTCTATGGGATTCAGATCTGGACTCGTTGCTGGCCAGTCCAGTACTCTCCAGCATCAGTAGAATTCAGAAGTCATACTACCATGAGAAAGAATTGGATATTGGCAAACAAACAAAAAGCTGTTGGCCATTCAAGTATAATTACCTTCCACTCCATTGGACATCTATCTATTGGAAATGATGCTGCATTTTTATGCCGTGCCCCAGGAGAATGGACATCTTTTCTCATAGAAGAAAAGCAAACCTAAATATCTATCTATCTATCTATCTATATATAGATAGATATACTTTTTTTTAATCAGGATTCTTCATCAGCTGCTGAGCTGGAACATGTAATGCAGCTATCTAGATCAGCTAATCCTTGATACCTTCTTGGAGGCAATACCTGAACTCTGCCAGACTGAGGATTGTAGGGCTAGCCTGTAATGTGACCTTCAGGCACTGGACTCTGCTTGTGGCACTCCCCAAGCACATAGTGTACTGATTTGTTAGCTCCAGAGAGCTTTACAGGTCCAGGGACGTGGCACAGCCTCTGGTGTGATCCTGATTCCTGAAGGCTTCCTAGGTAGTATGTTTGTACTCTGTTAGTATTTTTGTACTCTGCATGAACTCAAAAAAAAAAAAGGATTTTATCAAGGGCATACTTAGATGTCCAATGGCTTTATTTTGTTTGCCAGTGTCCCAATTCCTCCATTACTTCTGAAGGAAAGAAGAGTTTACTGGTAGCGTAAAAAGGGTTTTTTTCTGACCATGAAAGTGGTTTGTCATGGAACTTAAATAATGAATGTTTTTCTTCCACTTGTGGATTACACCATGATAGTATTATATAAATCCAGGGAATTGCTCTGTTTTTTTGCAGCTATAAACAGATTTTACTCCCTTGTGAGGCAAAATTGTAGTTTGCACTGTAGGCTTTGTTTTAACTTCCATTTGAGCTAAAGCTGCTGCAGTTTGTGAGAGGTTGAAATGGCCACATTCTTCTTTTTAAAATGGACATTGTTCTTTTTTCAGCTGAAAATGTTAATGTGGTTTCCATGTATGCAAGTTTCCTAAACAAACCACGTTGCTTTTCAAGGTGACCATCAACAATAGCATGTCATCAATAGTTAAACCACATCCTCTCAACAGCAAAAATAAAAACGGCTCAGCAATTGTATGGTATTCTCTGACCTTTCTAAATAATTTACTGTTGGTTAATCCTCCTGTTCTGTGTTATATTTTAACAACACAGTTAACCAAAGCTAATTGTTTTCTATTAGAATCTTGTATACTACAAAAAAATTCGCTGAAAAACAGACCTCAACACTCATTCATTTATGAAGCCCTTAGTGTTGAGGTCTGTTATTCAGAAAAGCCCTAAGACAAACATTTGGCTGTATTTTATTTATATTTGGCTGTACTGCAAAGAGAACCTGCCTCAATTTAAAGTGACTTTCACTAATTTAAAAAAAACACTGGTAAAGTCTAGTCTTGGAAAAAAATGTTTGGTACTTGCCTTTCCTGCCAACTGCACTATAGATCTTAAAGGACATTTTCACCTTTTGCGGGGCATTTAAAAAAAGAACATGCCAGCAATGTACACGGTGTGTATATGATACCGGCATATGCAGAGCCTGGATATAAACACACAAACCTACTTTTTTTAATTTTTTAGTTGTCCTCTCAGGCTCCACATTTTTTTAAATGGCTGCCAGGCTGCTTTGTACAGTGGAAACTACAGTGTAGGGTGTGGAAAAACTCCTCCTTTTCTAACAATGCTTTGCTTCTCTCGTGCACAGAGGAGGATTGTTGCGATTGCTAAAGAAATCTGTTATATTTTGTCTTCAGTATTCGCTCAGAACAAAATAAATTTCTTTAGCAACATCCTCAGTGACCCTGCACATATTTGTATGTATAAAGTCACTCGCACTCCAATAGAATTTCAAGTCAAAAACGGTTTATTGACTCATAGCTATATGATGTGATGGCAATCGAGTCAATAAACCGTTTTATACATACACTTATCTTGAATTGCAGAGGCATCTGCAGTCACTTTGGCACCCACCCGACTCATAGGGTATTATTCAGTCAGGAGTGCGATGGGTACACTGGATTTTGGCCTGCACATATTTGACCCCGCACATTCCCCGGTGACACTGCACATCTCCAGTAACACCGCACAGTGTGGGGAATCTATCAAAATCTGGAGCAGATTTGCACTGCAGCCATTCAGCATCTTTCTCCCTCATTTTCAAATCTTACCTGAGCAAACTGAAGAGAGATGCTGATTGGAGCAGTTGCTCATGGCAACCAGATTCTATTTGCTCCTGTTTTGATAAATTCCCCCCTATGTCTTTCATTTATCTGTTCTAACAGTCATCGGTAAAGGACAAGAAGGGTGTGGTGGTGGGGGGTTTAGCACTGAGCTCAGGAGAACAGAGAGCAATCAGCTGATTGCAGTTTGCAGATAACAATCAGACCCTTCATCAATCAGCCAATTGAAGATCCTGTGGAGGGAATTTCGAATTTCTAGGACTCTGCCCTGTGAAAGAGTCCATTGACTAAAGTATGAAAACAGCCCTGTGACTCCTGACAATGCACACACACATACATCCCCCCTGCACCTCCACATTAACACAAAGTACATTTCCACCTTTTGTAAGTGATTTAAGTCTGTTGCAGATCTATGGCTGCTGAAAAATGTTAAGCATCTGACACAATTCCAGGTATGTTGGATGCCTTGTACCCCTCAGGAAGCTGTGATTCCATCTGCTGGCCTCTATATTAGGGGTCAATTAATAGAACCACAGCATGCATAAGGGACCAGGCAGCTGACACCCCCGGAAAGGTGTCTGATGCTGAATAATTTTTTACCCATATGCACGGGTTGCAGGTCAAGTAAGTATTCAGCATTTTCTGTACAGGCAGGGATTTTAATCCAACATTTTAAAGTAGCGACTAGCAGGGATCCCAACCTGAAAAAAGTAATTTCGAAGAGGCGCCCTTCTCATTTCAGGGAGGTGCCCTCTGTCCTACCCCCTCCCCCCATCTGCGGGCATCTCCCCTGAAATGATGGCAGATGGCAAAGAAGCTATTGCTTCCTGTGCTGGGTTGTTTTTTTTAGTACTCTGACAGCTGCTGCCATCAGAAGAAAAAAAAACAGCATTGGGATGAATAGCAAGCTGGCTATTGCACCCGCCCCTTCTGCTGCTGTCAATCAGCAGAGGAGGACCTGATGGAGAACTTCAGGTCCACCTCTGCTAATTGACAGCAGCAGAAGGGGCAGGTGCAATAGCTAGTCTGCTATTGCAAATTGAAATAGCCAATAGAAGCCTAGCTATTCATTCCTATTCTATTTTCTTTTTCTCTGACTGCCGGCGACCTCAATGTCAGAAAGAAAAAAACAGATAGAGCAGAGTAAACCTTTCCGGGAGAAAATGTTTCTCTCCAGGACGGCGGGAGCCGCTAACTAATAGCGGGAGACCCTGGGAGCGTCCTGGAGAGTTGATGTCTGCACTAGTCATTTTATACGGCTTACACTTCTGGAGGTACACACATTTGAGTGGCTCTGAGCACTGGCTACGCTTCATACACCTCCTGACCAATTTTTGGTGAAGTTCTATTCAGGATCCTAATGCTTATTCATCGTTGAGTTCCAATTAAAATAATTCTCAGAGTAACCAGCAATTGAAACCCGCAATGACTTCATGCACATAATTGTGTGTACATTTTTACACCTTTTTAATAGAAGCTAAAAAAAATGATTTGTAGAGCTCATATTTTTGCAATGCAGACTTTACTATTTAAAACATTTATTTATTTTTTATCTTTGCAGATGGTTCAAATCCATATACATTGAAACTGTGTTTCTCTACTTCTACTCATCTTTGAACAAGAGTATTGCTGGGCTTTTGTACTCTGCATGGTTAACAATGCCTTGTAATAACTATATGTTAGGTGTTTAATGCAGCACTACATGTTTTTGATATCAATGTTATCTTAATTTAATATGGAATTCTATGAAATAACATTAACAAAACCTATTTGAATATCTTGCAAATGGCCATTACCTCTCATGGACTGAGATTTTAGTCTACTTATTTTTAGCACCTGACTAGAGGTGTTTTGTTTTATGTATAAAATAAATATATAATGCTGATTTTTAATTTGCATGTATGCATCTTCACTTCACTTCATTTTTTGTGATACACATTGTCTCAATATATTTGTATTAAATTGCATTGTGTTGGTCTTAAAGAGGATATCCGGTTTTTAAATAAAACCTTGTTTTTCACTCCTGTTTGCAGTAATATGGAGGGTACCCCATGCCAGCTACTGGGTTTTACTAGTAGCTACAACTTCGGTTATCACGTGCTGGTGAAATCTAGAATTGTACTCCTGACAAGGAAGACATTTCTACTTTTATGATTGGCTGTGGGAGGTGGGAACCCCTTTATGTTACTATACAGAGAGGCAAATAACTTATTGTTGTTTTTCCAGTAAAGCAGTATAGTTTATTTGCAAATAGTGATATATAGGTAGTGTGCACCTCCATAAACATTCATAAAAACTGTTATGTCTTCATTGTGTATTGTAAGTACATTTTGAAAACCTCTATGTTTAGTTCAGCGTTATCAGTAATATTAAAGACTAATATTAGACTCTGTGGACAGTTTATTTTAATTTGAGCATTTATATTTTAAAGTGACACTAAATTTAGGAGTTATATATTAAAAATGTATTCAATTACCCTAACTATTAACAAAAATAGCTTATTTGTGTATCACGCAGCGGAAGATCCTCAAATCGTCTATTAATTGGCGCTCACACTGTCCTTCCTTTTTGAAGGGTGGCTACTTTTGTTCCACTCCAAACTCACTCCCTTGACAGACTACAATTTCCTGTTTGACTACAATTTCAATAAAAAACTAGTTTGGTTTTGGAGTGAGTTTGGTGTGGTGGCTACTTTACAACACACACACGGACTATGGGGAACAAAAGCAGCCACATTCCAGAAGGAAGGACAGTGTCGGCACCAATTCAGAGATGATTTGAGGCTCTACAGCTGAGTGATGCACAAATAAGCTACATTTTGTATTATAGTAAAGGTACTTGAATGCATTTTTAAGATTTCCTGATTTTATTGTTACTTAAAATATAAACCCTATTTTATCAGATTTAAAGTCTAGAAGGTGGAAAACCCCTTTCCATTTTTGTCTACAGGTATGACTAACAATGTAGTGCCTCTTGTACCCTAAAAATCAGCTGTTTTGATCTGTGTTGTTCAGCTTGGAGGCTACCACTGCTCAAGCCTCCAACTTTTTCTGATGAAATACTGCATGGCCTTGAAAACACATTTAAAGAGCAATGGATGTAGAAGGCCAGATTGTGTCGCTTATGAAAAAAGGGAGACTGTAGGTCTGAAGAGCCGCACCTTTTAAGCTGATAATTAGTGGCTCATTTTTGCACACAAAATGGAGGGATTTTTTATCTGAAAGCCTAATGGAAAATGTATAAGAGGATAGTGTATTATTAAAACCCTGGCTCCTTTAATACTGTGAGGAAAATCAAGTAACTTTTATATATAACCTTTTACATTTCTCTTGCTTTTGTATGAGGGTTGCACGAGGATCATTAAGGGTCCTGCCATTTCAAATTTTCATCTGTAATGCTTCGTGATTAAGTCCTCTGTGGACACATGTAGGGGTCAATAGAATATTTGTACAAGTATAGATTTAAATCACAGACTCCTTCTGTGAATTGGTTTTGATTAGCATGAAAAATGCTACAGATATAGTCTTTATGCTCTCAGCTTCTCCTGCATGTACATTACTCAAGCCAGGTGCTATATAAAAACCATCTTTTTGTGGCAGGCTGGCATAGAACTAGCCACGTACAAGGAACAACAGAACATATTTTTTGGCACTAAGTTGTACTTCTAATTTGACAATACAGATCATAACTGAAAGCTGACACATGACTTCTCTGAGCATTAAGTTGACTAAATGAATAGACAAGTGTTACTGTAGTAGTGTTTTATCTTTTATCACGTAATGTACATTATGTTCCCACTGTGTAATTGTGTTTAATTTCTGTCAAGTTAATATTCAAGGTGTCATTTACAATTTGTAAGAACAATTTTTGGAGATTTGAATCTGAGTAAACCCTTATGTACAATCTGGAAACAAAAATTGGTAATACAAAATTTCAAAAATGAAGTTAGATTAAGTAATGCTATGGTGAGCAAACAGATTTTCGTTACACTTAAATGAGTCTTGCTACTTCTTTTAAAGGGAATTTGTAAGAATGGAAACTTGGAAACTACAATTGCTGACTTTACTTTAAAAGTGCAGGGTATCCGGCTGTTATCCGACTAAATGAATCACTGACCTGGAACAAGTATGCAAGCGAAGTGTGAAAATGTCCACTCTTCTGCATACTTGGGTCAGGTCAGTAGTAAAGTCTTGATTAGTAGGACACCCTGCTCCAGTAGAAACAAATTACCATTAGCAGCTCCCAAAGTTCTAGCCTCACAAGTTCTCTTAAAGCGCTGTACATGATGATGTTTCTAAATCTGCTTATCAATAAAAGAAATAGTGTTTTGTTTCAGTTGCATTACTGATTATCCTGCAGTCAGTGTGAGATGCTCTTTCATTAGAGCTTTAACCTAAAACCAACAACACTGAATAGTGACCACAATAATTGTTTTACTATACAAGAAAATTGGATGACCGCACACCAACCATCCGAACTCTGTCTTTATCATTTCATAAAAGCATGACATGAGATTAATTAAAACCTCTGACGCTTTTCACGCACACAGGCACAGTCAGTGTCTCTAACATTTTCTCAACCATAATCGGCTATGGTTAATCACAACACAAACTTGCATGAGTTTAACCCTTTCATGACGGGAGAAGTACACTGTACGCCCGCGTCACTAATTGCCCAAATGACTGATCACGTACACTGTACGTGATCAGCTATTCAGGGCTCTGTAATGGCGATAACAACTGAGAATCAGCGGTTACCGTTCATTAATGGATGCCTCAGTATTGAGGCATCCATTAATGAAAGAGTTGAGCTTTTACAAACGCCCAATCCCTTTCAGGAATCGGGTGTCTGACAGGGATAGCCGTATGGTATTGAGCGGGAAATTTGAATTTTAGCCGACGAATCGACGATGGAAAACGTTGGCAACGTTTTCCATCGTCGATTTTAATCGACTTAATCGAATAATTGTTGCAGCTCTAGTATTTACCACACTTGCTGTTAATGTTTGACAGCTGGTACAGATTGGGAAATCCGGATGTGTCTTTTTGCTAAATGTTTCAGAATAGAAACATTGTGGAAACTATCAGAAGCCTTTAGTGACATCCGATCCCGAGATGCTGTAGGATCAGCATGTAAGGATCAGTGTTGCTAAGGTTCTTGGTCTCATCAGACCACAGGGCATGGTTCCAGTAATCCATGTCCTTAGTCTGCTTGTCTTCAGCAAACTGTTTGCGGGCTTTCTTGTGCATCATCTTTAGAAGAGGCTTCCTTCTAGGATGACAGCCATGCAGACCAATTTAATGCAGTGTGGGGCGTATGGTCTGAGCTCTGACATCCTGACCCCCCACCACCACCACTTCAACCTCTGCAGCAATGCTGGCAGCACTCGTAAGTCTATTTCCCAAAGACAACCTCTGGATATGACGCTGAGCACGTGCATTCAACTTCTTTGGTTGACCATGGCGAGGTCTGTTCTGAGAGGAGCCTGTCCTGTTAAACCACTGTATGGTCTTGGCCATCGTGCTGCAGCTCAGTTTCAGGGTCTTGGCAATCTTCTTATAGCCTAGGCCATCTTTATGTAGAGCAACAATTCTTTTTTTCAGATCCTCAGAGAGTTCTTTGCCATGATGTGCCAGGTTGAACTTCAAGTGACCGGTATGAGAGAGTGAGAGCGATAACACCAAATTTAACACACCTGCTCCCCATTCACACCTGAGACCTTGCAACACTAATGAGTCACATGACACCGGGGAGGGGAAATGGCTAATTGGGCCTAATTTGGACATTTTCACTTAGGGGTGTACTCACTTTTGTTGCCAGCTGTTTAGACATTAATGGCTGTGTGAGTTATTTTAAGGGGACAGCAAATGTACACTGATATTTAATATTTATATAAAAATATATATACAATCATTTGATGATTTCTTGCTTTATAATTTTTGCAGCAAAAAAATGCAACAAAATGTAATGCAAAATAAACAGCCTTAGGGCCCATTCACACCACATGCATCAACCTGCATTTTCCACACTGCATCAACGCAGGTAACCTCAAACACACAAACAATTGTTCTCCATGTCCTTTGAATGCACACAAAAATGCATATCATGTGCCAGAAATGCAAGTTTTTGCACATGGATTTAAAAAAAAATACTTTATTGACACACAAATTATCCTGTACAAAAATCAACATACATAGAGAAGTCACTTGGTTGTTGAATATCAAGGATTCCACTGGTGAACTCAAAATAAGGAACAGAAACACCTCAGCAGTATATAGTGTCAATCCCACCTTGCGCTCCCTCAGGGACTACAATTTTTCAATATAGTAAAAAAGACAGTTTAAAACTGCAGAAAAGGCAAAATTCCGTTAAGAGACAAAGGGGGGAATTAATTAAAACTGGAGCAGCCGCCCATGGCAACCAATCAGCTTCTCTCTTCAGTTCAGGTAAGATTTGAAAATGAAAGAGAGATGCTGATTGGTTGCCATGCATGCATGCATAGCTGCTCCAGGTTTTGATCATTGCCCTCATTGTGCTTTCAGAGTTAAGAGAAAGACTGGAGCCCAAGTAGAAAAAGAAGCTAGAAAAACAGAGAAAATAGGCAAAGAGAGAGAGAGCCAAGAAGCAAGCCAAGAAAAGAGAACATGCTGAGCAGAAAGGGGTAACCCTGACACCATACCAGTTTCTAGAGATCAGTCCGCTCAGTATGTACACAATAGTGGATTCAAGAAGAAACGAATGAGCGGTAGTCCTGCGACTAAAGCCATCAGCTGTCCCATGCAACACAGAAGTAGGGTCTTCCATGTTCCTAATATCATTGATTCTAGTGAACCACATAGCCAAATTCCAGGGTTCTTTTCGACACCACAATGCCGGAATAAAGGCCCTCGCAGCATTATTCATACGAATAATAACAGTTGCAATACGTTTTACAGGAAATCGTATTGTGATGGAGAAGGAAGAAGGCTGGCGTATCCGAAATGGGGAAGTCAGTAAATCTCTGCAGTATTGTCCTAACCAAGGACCAAAACCCTCACAGCCCTGGACTGCACCAAAATGTGTGCAAGAGTGTCCCCACTATCCTTCCTACATCTCCAGCAAGTATCCGGGGTGGAACTACCAGGGTTGCAACAGTCGGCCCTGGCGTTCCACCTGTTGGGGGGGTGGCAGAGAGGAAGAAGAGGGCCCGTAGCTCCCACATGCAGCCCTCCCCCCACCCCCCCCCTCCCCCCCCCATAGTGCTGCTCCTTCCCCGCCGCTCTGCCACCCGCAGCAGTAGAAGTGGGACATGTATGGGCGGCTGTGCGACGGGGAAGGAGATGATCTGTCATTAATCGGTCACCTGCCCAGCAGAATGTGCTGCAGCCATTCTGCTGTGTGGGGGAGGACCCTCTCCTCTTAGTCCCGCTCCCTGGCCGCCAAGACGCGGAAGAAGGTGCTGCTTGAGTCAGGTAACTGTGTTGCTGGTGAAGGCTGGACCGGGAAGGGGATGCCTGGGTGGTAGAAGCTGGTGGTATTCAGCATTGCTGCTTTTCATTATAATGTGTTGCTGGGACTTGTAGTTCTGCATAGCGGGTGGTATTCTGCATTGTTGTATAATGATTATACAGCAATACAGAATAGCACCAACTATGCAGGACTACAAGTCCCAGCAATACATGATATTAAGTAGGGATGCACCTGTGGCAATACTGGGCATTTTCACGAGTACTCGTGAAAATGCCCAGATACTAAGCGCAGATACCGGTGTTCTGTTGAGAACGCCGACCTAGTCGAATTTGCTGACCTCAGCATCTGTGCTTCCGCACAGACCAGTATTATCGAGGAAACAGGCATTTATTGACAAAGTATGTGGCTTAAATCGTTAATTGTGACCGTTAATAATATGCCATCCATCATTTACTGCCATGGATTGCCTATGTGGAATGGTGATACTAGAGCTCTTTTGGACCCCCAGTATCACCTTAGAGAGGACCTGTCACCACTATTGCTATCACAGGGGGGGAGGGGGGGGGGCTTGTAAGCTCCCTTATGTGATAGCAATTATGTAGAAATAAAAGGTTTTAGAAAAATAAGATTAAATAAAAAAAATATAAACATAATAAAGTTTAAACCGCTTCCCTGCCGTTTGTAATTAAACGGCCGGTCGGGAGCTTTTTGGATGTAACAGGCCGTCTAAAGAAGGCCCGGCCCACTTATGTGCGCCACATGTCTATGTAATGCTACTCTTATTTGGAGTGTAAAGGTGATACTAGGGGTCTTTTGGACCCCCAGTATCACCTTAAAAAGTACCTGTCACTGACAGCGAGCACGCGCGTCGTCATGTAAACACGCGTCGTGTGAGTCTATGTATGAAAACGACAATCGTGCTACACATGTTGCACGCACGCCGGATGTTTAAAGTTTTAGGTTCCTGCAGAATCAGCTGGTCCCCTGAGCACTGGCCCTGATATCCTGTTTTAGGATGGCTCCTATTCCCTTGCAGGGACCTATGGAGCCACCCTTAAGTGTGCTAGTAATCTGTGTGTCTCCACAAACACACAGACACAGCAAGGCAAGTCACCTACTCTTCTCTGCTCCCCCCTCTTCCCTTCTACAAACTAGTAGATGGACAGCTCCTAGAAACTCTACTGTCCCTTGTAATCTTGTACTGGACAAGAAGTTCAGGGAAGCAGAGCTGAGAGCGTTGGAGTCAGCTTTCCAGAAACATGATGACTGTAAGTGCTTGGGCAAATACGACGTAGCTAAAGGCAGAGGAGTGCTGAGGCGGTCCTTAACTGCGGTCTGCCGGAACTCCTGCCTTCAGGATCCCTCATTTGCCAACCTGCCGGACAGAAGCAAGAGGCTCCTTCATGCACTTGGCCAACAGGAGGTTTTCCTATTCCCGCCCCAGGATTTTACCTCCCACCTGTCCGACCGGACCATTTTATTGTTCCCCCTGCCTGACAGAAGGATTTTTATCAAGCTAGAGTGCCTGCCCAACAGGAGCCAGAGGTGAATTTTGCACCCCTGTTGGTGAATTTTAGTGTATGTGCCACATTCCCCACAGTCTGCATGCTGCTCGCCCACCCGACATTAGCCTTCACTCCTGCACACATGCAGGCCCCCACAAGAGCACAGCAGTATCTGTAATATATTGGGCAGGAATAAAATCAATGCTATTTGGGGATCACAATTTTGCTGTGCATTTGTGGGGACCTACATTGTCATTATCAACTGTTATTAATTCTAAAGTGTTTGTGGCTGATATGCAGGTCGAAGTGTGTGGATTAGTACTGGTCTGAGGTTTGCCATGCATTGGTAGTGTTCTTAGGTCTGCTGTGCATTGGTGGTGTTCTGAGGTCTGCTGTGCATTGGTGGTGTTCTGAGGTCTGCCATGCATTGGTGCTGATCTGAGTTCTGCTGTGCACTGGTGTTCTGAGGTCTGCTGTGTATTGGTGCTGGTCTGAGGTCTGCCATGCATTGGTGCTGGTCTGAGGTCTGCTGTGGATTGGTGCTGGTCTGAGGTTTGCTGTACATTAAATGAGCAAAACAGCCCATTGTTTTCTTTTTTTAATAATCCAGAAAACTTTGAGGAGAAAGACCTGTCTTTACCTCATTTTGAGTGGATGGGGATTGAGAAGATTGAAATGCAGCATATTGAGCTTAAAACATTGTCACTGTGGACATGTAAATTCACAGAGCTCCGCAAAAAAACTTGAAAACACTGACACTGTCCAAGCAGCATCTATTGTGACCTGTTGAGAGAGTTTACCAGAGAAATTCCTATGTTTGAAAAAGGTGGCCTTGGCATTAATGAAGTGTTAAATCCATCTCAAACTCGACTTACAATTGATAATTCAGAGGCGTGTGTGCAGCTGAAAGTAACATACTACCCCCTCTAATATGTTTCCTACAAAGGTGAAACATGTCAGCAGGGGGCGGACCTCGGGCAGGACTGTGTCCAGGGGTGTGGAATTCCTATCACCCGACGCCCGGGACATGCAGTTTCGGGCGCCGGGCGAGTAGTTTTTTTGTACACTTAGCCCCGCTCCGGCCAAGCAGAGCTAAGTGTACAGTGTGGAGCCGCCGCTCGTTTTCAAGTGATCTGATCACTTGTATGAAACGAGAGGCTGTGATTCTGTCCACACCACCCCCCGTGGTTTTCGGGGTCCCCGCTCCTCTAGCGGACCCGAAACCATGGAACATGAGCTCACCATAGAGCAGACGAAAAACTGAGGTTTTTCGTCTGCTCTGTGTTATCACTGGGACCGTGGCGCTGTGATCACAGCGCCACCTGTCTCAGCTGTCAGGAACTACACAGAACATCAGTTCTGTGTTGGAGGGCAGGTTCCATAAAAAGAACCTGTCACCTCCAAACTATCACTTAGAGGATTTTAAATCCCTATGTGATAGGAATAAAATTAGGTGGGGGGGATAATACAAATTAAAAAAAAAAAAAGTTATGAAAAAGTACAAAATAATATTAAAAAAAAAGTGACAATGTAAAAAAAAAAAACCCCGCTGCCCCCGCCATCTGCATGCAAATAAACGCACGCATATAACACAGTGTGTGTGTGCGTTGAGTGCTGCCGCCATTTCACTGTGCCGTATTGTGGTAGCGAGGCAGCAGAACTCTCCCACACACACTATGTGCATTAAAAGGCAAGTTCACTTTCCCAGGTAATATGGGAAAATGGAATTACCCTATCAAATCTGGCCCCCGTCTCTCCCAAAACCTCCCACCCCCCGGCTATACTTACCTTTTGGCAAACCTCCCGGCTTCCTGATTGCCGGTAAGCCTGTTCCATGCAAAAGGAAGCACCGATACTCGGTGAGTACCGAAAGCAAAATATCGGTACTCTATACCCAAAAACCGGTATTGGTGCATCCCTCGTTTTAATTAAAACTATTTTTTTTTTTATTGGGACAAGTAGATCTCTGACTACGCTTGCGCCTGCTCCTATACAACTACCGCCTGCTTGTGTACCAAACCCGGCCTGTTTTACCACAAATTTGTCTGCTGTTTTAGCTACTGGACTCCGACTCTGATCCCAGCTGGTAACTGGTGCTATATTTCTATGTCTCGTGGACTTGGATGGTGTTTATAGTATAGAGGCTCTTTACGTTGTATCATGTGAGTCGGAGAGGGGCCATAGACAGATGTAGCAGGGTGCACAGATATGTGGTCACCCGGGTGATGAGGGCAAGGGATGGAGAAGGGTATTAGTGAAAAGGTATGGCAGTTATAAAGAGGGAGCGGGGGAAAAGAGAGGTATGGGTTTAGGGAAAATGAGTCAGTCAAAGAGAACGACTAGCCAGGATAGGAAGAGGAAAAGTGAGGGAGGGGAAGAAGAGCAGGGGATCAACCCCGGAGGGGTGGAGTCCAGCAGAGGATGGTAAGATGGAGAATAGGCTCTGCTCTACTCTATAGTTTTGAGTGAACACCGGTATGTGTTCGCTCACTTCCTGATCTACTGAGCCGACCTGTGACAATGAAACTGTTGGAAAAGGGTCATGGGAGAGGGGGGTAGTAGAGAGGGAAGAAGATGTAAGGATGAGTCCAAGAGTAGAGTAGAGAGAACTAAGGTTTTCCTATTCAGAGCTGTCATAGGGCTCATGGTTTCCGGAAGAGGAGTAGGGTAGTCCCTGGCCATTAGCGGAAAATTGTCAACTTGAGCCAGACCACTTTCAGCAAAACACATTGGCTGCGTGGTCTTGGTGGACCAACAACAGGTAAGAAGATAGGAGGTTAACCTCAGGCTAGGCCAGGAAGACCCTGGCCCATCCAAGGCAGAACTGGCTTCCCACAGATGGCCAACATAAAAAAACCAGGTCACAGCTTCGAGCATGCCCTGCAGGTCCTAAGTGCCAAAACCACACGAGTCATCCATAAAGTAACTGATTAGAAACATTTTAACAAACAGGCAAATAAAGCATTCAAAATATTTCAAGGCAGAATGCTCCCACTCTACTTCAAAAGAAGTAGATCATCCCATGAGCTTCCATAGGGGTAGATCAGTAAAACGCCAGGCCCTGAGCAGGGTGCAATCATTCTGTGTATACTGCAGAGAAGGTTGATGTTAAGCAGCCTTGTCACCAGTCTGGATCAAAAGCTGTAGGTATATCCATAAATTGAACATACAATAGGGCTCTTCTTAGGGATGGTACGAGGGTAGGTGGCAAAGGAATAAGTGACCAGCAGTCATAAGATATCTCCAGTGCTGGAAAAGAAACAAGAACATAAGAGGCAGAACTTACCAATCCAAGTACTGGGAGATGTATGTGTCCTCAGCAGAGACTTTGGTTAGCAAAGGTCAGGAGGCAGTCAGATGCAGGTGCAGGACAATGAGACCGTGGGGTCAGTTCTCATTGGATTCAGGGTCAAGGTGGCTGCGTCCTCTAAATCAGTGGTTCTCAACCTGTGTAACCTCAGGACCCACATTTGTCCTTGGTCATTAAGTCGTGACCCAAGTCACACTGCAATGGAAAGCACGGCATTGCGGTACCATAAGCAATGCATGGATGGATGGAGCTCCCTCACGGCCATAGCCCCATCCCATCCCACCTCAAGCTGACACTCTGCACCGGGAAGTATATTTTGAATGGCTGCTTGGCATGTGACCTTACAGTGTTGCGGTGAGGGAGGCAGAGCAGCCTCTCACCTTCTGCAGTGGAAGGCATGTGGTGACCCACTGAACACAGGGTCGCGTCCCACTTTTGGGTCACGACCCAGTAGTTAAGAACCAAGGCTCTAGATGGTACCCTGGATCTGGTAAAGGAAGTGGCAGGGGGACCTCTTCTACAAAGTCAAGCCATTTGGCAGGAGAGTCCAAAAGTTAGAACAGAGCCAGTAGCTGTGATGGTGCACAGAGAGCAAAAGAAGTGTTATACTTATGAATTTGAAATAAAAGGGTTAACCTGATTTGTAGGTAGTATCTTGGGAGTACAATAATTCAAGGACTTGTCCCTTTAGCCAGACCTTTCATAGAATCTCCTCTTAGACACTGTAAAAGTGTATATGGCACAAACTAAGGATAGGCTGGGGTTTCATGGGCCTTGCGCACAGTGGACATGGTCAATTTTGATGTCTGTGATTGGGGGTCTTTCCAGCAAAATATTAAAAATGACTGTAACATTGGTCTTCAGGTCAGCAGACACTGTGACAGACCTCTGCAGGGGGACCACTACTTCCACACTGAGAACAAGGATCTCTCTTTGCTGCATTGTGGCAGGGAATAGGCGTTTCTGCTCAGGCTGCTGCTACTTTCTAACGAAAATTAACTGTAGGCCACAGTTCACACAATTTGGAACCTGTGTGCCGTCAGGCTGCTATGTACACCAATAAAAATCAGACTTTTGTGCCTGTTCACATCAATGCAACATGATGCTGTGGCATTTTTGTAAAGGTGCAGGTGCAACTTAGCCCCACAGACTTCATTTATGTGGGTTTTGGTGCACAACAGCAAGCCCCCACCCCCTGGCAACCTATACTTTACTTCATTAGCCAAAACAAAAACATGAAAATGCATGAAATTATGCAACAAAAAAACCCCATGTAAATGCAGATGAACAAGTGCACATGGAGACTAAGAGGTCCGTTTATAAAGGTCTTCACATAACTTTCTCCAAGAATTCTCACATTTTTCCCAATTGAATCCCATTAGAAAAATGAAAGAAAGCTTTTATAAATAGAGCCCTAAGGGCTTGTTCCTGCCACTTCCAGTGCGTTCCAGCACGGTTAGCTGCTGGAATGCACTTGATCGCACTGCTTGTACTATTTTTTTTTTGCAATTGCACTGGACTGAAACGCAGGCATTGATGTGCCACGTGTTCCAGCTTGGTTAGCTGCTGGATAACACTGGAAGTGGTGTGAACGGGGCCCTAAAGGTGCCCATACACCTTACAAATATCGGCCGAATTTAGTTTGCGATCGCGTTTTTGTCCGATATTCGTAAGGTTGATGGGGAGTCTACATTCACAAATACTGTACAATTGTATGACGTTCGTCTTTCCAGCATGCTAGAAAACTTCGGTCGATCGTACGATTTTCGCAAGGTTGGTGGCGTTTCCGTACATCAAAATTCGAACGATTAACACTGCTCATGCTCAAACGAAAATCTGTGCGGTCGATTAACTAAATTCGTCCAGGTGATTTCTGCTAAAGACCACTAATTGATATGTGCGATGGTCGGGTGAGATGGGACCGCCGTACGAAAATCGTAAGACGGTTCGCTAATCGTACAAAAAATGTCGTCGTTTTTTGTTTTTTTTTTATATTTTTATTTTTATAAATTGCCCCCCTTAGTGTGTGTTTTTCTTGTTTTGTATACCAAAAAGTTTTCCATAAGCTCTCATTTAGCGAAAGTGGCTTCATCTTCTTTGAGAAACCCCGCACCCCCAAAGCTGGAAGTGACCGAATGGAAGGGCGTGCCCCTAGAGGAGAAGGGGGGCAGGAACAAAGCACAAGGTTAATAAACCCCATTCTTTTCTTTCGGCGATAGCTTCGTTAGCCTAAGTAAGGGCTGCGTGATGCGGGGAACTAATGTTAAAGTTAATGTTGATTTGAGAAATATTGAATTTGCTGATTTGGATACATATGTTAAAAGCAGGATTTGAAAGATCTTATGGAAACCAATAAAAACGTTGAAAATGAAAAATTTTCGTCCGATGATTGCAAGGTGTATGGGCACCTGGAATATATTTAGCTGATTATACTGAAGGTTGAATTGGTTTTTAAAATACATTTACAGTGAATCAAATGGGTAAAAAATGTTTACAAAAGGATGCATACTTCTGTTGATGTAGAAACTGAATTTAGATGATCCCATATAAACTTCAAGTAAATGCCACGTGTGCTGGTCACAGGGTGTTGACCTTAGATCCTGCTGAACCGTACACAGTAGTCATGCACATGTTTAACTGCACATTGTTCCCATGCCATATCAAAAATCAATATGAGCTGCTAGAGTGCAGTGACTGATAACATTTCAGGATGATTTAAAATGCTTGAAGTACAAGTGCCAAGCTCACTTCAATGAACTACAAGCAAATTTGTTGGTCAACAGTACACTGCATATAAACTTTTCGCCTCATGCACCCACCTATAATGAAACATCATCTGCGCAGGATCTGTCTGGCAGAAGTATGCAGAAAGATTCTGTGTAAAAACTGAATTTGTCTCTAAAGTGTTTGCATTTATAGATGCGTAAAAGTGTGTACATTGTTCAGATGTGTTAACTTCTACTTCCTTTGCATTAAATGTACACTATATTACCAAAAGTATTGGGACGCCTGCGTGACTTATTGCACAGGTGGCAACCTATCACAGTACCGCGCTTGAATTCACTGAGCTCCTGAGAGCGACCCATTCTTTCACAAATGTTTGCAGAGGCAGTCTGCATGCCTAGGTGCTTGTTTTTATACACCTGTGGCCATGGAGGTGATTGGAACACCCGAATCCAATGATTTGGAGGGGTGTCCCAATATTTTTGGCAATATAGTGTATGAACATGCGTGTACATGTGCACATCACTGACCTTAGACATAGATTGTTCTATTTTCATTTTATATATCTAAACACAGACCAAGTTTACTGACCTTTATGCACTGTGTGCACGGGCCCATATCAAATAATAAGGGCTCATGCACACGGGCGTCAAATTGCTGTATACCAGTGGTTCCAACATTTCTAGGGCCGGGACCCCCTTGGTAACATTTGTAAAGTTGTGGTGACCCCCACTGGTAAAATTTAGTGATGACGCGGCGGCTGCTGCAGCAACATCTGGCGGCGTGGCGAGTGTACCGACACTGCTGCGCAAGGAGAGAGCTTAGGAGGACTCTCACCTAGCACAGCAGAAATCACACAGCGACACAGGTTGAGAACCACTGGCGTAAGCCGTCAGATTAAAAAAAAAACACCACAGGAATGCATAGCTAGATTCCTATTGACTATTTCACTTTGCAATAGCCAATAGCAAACTAGCTATTGCACCCGCCCTCTGCTGCTGTCAATCACTAGAAGAGGACCCGACGGAGAACTGCAGGTCCCCCTCTGCTGATTGGTTGGCAGCAGCAGAGGGCGGGTGCAATAGCTAGTTTGCTTTTGCAAAGTGAAATAGCCAATAGGAATCTAGCTATGCATTTCTATGGTGTTTTTTTTTTGTTCCTGACTTATGGCGCCTCCAATGTCAGCAAAAAAAAATAATAATTGCAGGGAAAGGTTTACTCTGCTCGATCGAGCAGAGTACACCTTTCCGGGAGAAAGTGTTTCTCTCCCGGGCGGCCAGGAGCCGCTAATAGCGGGAGACTCCCGGGTGACCCCTGGCAAATCGTCATTCGACCCCCGACGGGGTCGCGACCCACAGGTTGAGAACCGCTGCTGTATAGCATATAGTTTTGTATGCATCTGTGTGCAGCAGTATAGTAGGGTATGAACCCAGACGCACACAAATGACAGCAGTGGTATGCTGTGTTGGTATGTGTGTGCTAGAAAAACCAAAATGAATTATACAGGTCTAAACATTGTACTAACGTAAACACGTCTAAACGTAAGCATTTTATGCACCATGACATGCTTTTTTTAACAAAGGATCTTTCTTTGCCAGCAAGAACCTGTGGTAAGTTCAGTATTTCAATACGCCAGTGTGTATGAGCCCTAAAAGTGACATTTGCAAAAAAAAAGAACTAATAAAAACATTGAGGGGAATTTATCAACTGGAGCAGACAGAATCTGGAGCAGTTGCCCATGGCAACCAATCAGCATTCATCTTTAATTTTCAAAGCTTAACTCAACAAACTGAAGAGAGAAGCTGATTGGTTACTAAGGACAACTGCTCCAGATTCTGCCTGCTCCAGTTTTGATAAATTCCCCCCGCTGCGTTTTTGCGGCTGTGTGAATATTTAGTCTTGCAGGGTGATTAAATTAGTAATAAACTCTCAATAATGAATCCACATGAAAAACAGCCCGCGTTTTACCACAGACCGCCACACTGCAAATCACACCTATGTTGTGAATGGGGCACATAGAAAGCAATTGTTTTCTGTGCCGTAGCCAGTCTAGTCTTTAGCCTTTTCGCCTCCTGAGGCTCACAGGGTGGGGTGGTAGAGTGATGCCGCCCGGCTCCTGGTAACCACTGACGTCACTGGTTTCCAGGAGCTGGGTTGGATTCCGGCTAGAGCGTCCCTAGTTGCTAACAGCTGAGTGGGGAGATCAGTATGACCTTACACTTCTCCCCACCTGGCTCTTAGCAGCCTGGAACGCTCTGGCCAAAAAGGGGGCAGCAGGCAGCAGAGTGGCCATGCACTCTGCCTGCCGCTCCTTCACGTAACCCAAAGAGATGTCGCCTTAGGAAACAGCCTTAGGCTGCCTCATTAAAGGGACGGCCCGCTCCATAGTGGTGACTAGCGTTGATCTGGTGAGGAAAATTGTCAGTCATTGCTATATGTGTGCATGCGTCCTTAGGGCTTGGTCACACCATATGTGTTGGAAGTGGAAGCCTTTTCCAGTGCAGTCCCAATACAAAGACAAAGCAAATTGCCTTGTTTACAATCAGCTCAGTTCACATCACTGTGCTGCGGTGGTGTATGTGGTACTTTTTTCAGCACAGCATGGTATGACAGAGTACAACAACATCACATAATATATTACACCAATATTCAGGGTGAAACATGGTCACATCCCTAATTCCGCACCCCTTCCCACCCTCCCACTTACCTGAATCGTAGGTTCTTCCCCCCACAGGCTTCAGTTTTGAAATTTGACGCAGCTGTCCATGGTTCGGCCCGTACAGCCACATCATCCATTCACAGATCCATTTCCCCCGTGACAATGGGGCTTGTAGTTCTCTGGTGATGTCACGGCACTTGTAATCTATTCATACTTGCTCCCATCCTGTAACTGAAATATCTACCTGAGTACAGACAAGGGCTGAAAGGAAGTGCCTGCAAGAGCCAGAGCATTGCACATGCCACTCATTGATTGTGGTTGCAGTGCTTTGCGGGCTACAATGCAAAGTAATAATAAATGCACATTTTTTCTTTTATGAATGTGTATTTAAAAAAAAAAAAACAGCTGGACTATGCCTTTATTTTTTAAGAAAAGTAGAGTTTCCTTTACAGTCTATGTTTACTTTTAATGCCATGTTTTGTGTTACACCCATATTCAGAGTGTACATGAAGCATGGTCACATCACCCCTATAGGCCTCATTCACACCGTTATCGGCCCTCACGTACAGCTCCGTACTACGTGCAGGGCCGTACCGAGCAACTCCTGGGAAGGACAGGTGCTGCGTGTGATTAGTACGCAGCCCCCGTCCCTCTCTATGGGACTACGCAGCCGTACGCCCCCCTATGCTCACCTCAAGTGCAGGTCCGTAGGGGTGCGTGTTTCCTGAAAAGGGGGGGATGAACGAGCCCTAGGTGAGCCCCCTCCCTCATGGATCTGCAGTGACTAGTAGTTCTTTTTCCCCCATCTTGTTTGGTTTTCCCGCTCTTTTCTGCTTTCCTCCCGACAGGTGATTGGTTACCACAGTATCCAGGCAGACTTACTGTTTAGGCGGGAAAACTAGCTTGAATTCGATTAGATGAAGACTGTATCCAGGCAATCTTACCTTTTTAGGCGAGAAAACTATTTTTCTTCGATGGCCTCTGATTGGCTGAAGACCCCTTTTTAAACAGGAGCCGTTGTGACCCCCCTCACCTTTGTCAGCTGTCTTCCAGATGAGCTTCCCAACCCCACCCTTGTTTCGCTTGTCGCTGCATTTGTTTATGTGGTTCGTCACCTTATTGAGGGGGACATTTTGAAAATTAATAACTCTTTATTCTGATTGGTTTCGAGCAGAAAAAAAATGCCGTCTGGCGACGGCAACCCGCAAATGCGACAGTGCCGTCCGTCCGTTTTTCTACTACGGGCGGACGGCAACTGGTTAAAGTGAGTTTGTTATATTATGCATAATGTCACTTGCAGTTCCATGGCTTGGACACAGACAGGATCGTGCAGGGCGAGTGAGCGTAGGGGGGCGTACGGTTGCGTAGTCCCATAGAGAAGGACGGGGGCTGCGTATTAATCACACGCAGCACCTGTCCTTCCCGGGAGCTGCTTGGTACGCTCTGCACGGAGCTGTATATGCTGGCCGATTACAGTGTGAATGAGGGCATAATGAGGCAGCTTCGGGCAACATCTCACTGGGTCACGTGGGGGCTAAAAGCTCTTAGCAACCTGTGACACTTTGGCTGGTGTCCCACCAAGCTCACTGGTGGCTTGGAGCTGAGAGGGACCCCCTGGTTAGCGTCCTGCCCACCTCCTGGCAACCAGTAATGTCTCTATGAGCTGGGCGGGATGCTGTGCACCACAACCCGCCCAACTCTCCCCCAGAACGTGCACCAAGAGCATCTATTCCCCCCCATCCCCCAAAACATGCATCACAAGCACCCCCCCATCCCCGCTCGGCCTCAGGCAGGGAGGTGTCCAGGAACGCCTATGCACACCCTACATCGCAGGGTTCTTCTCGCAGTCTCCCCTCAATTTTTACTTTGGCGCAGCTGTGTGGCTTGGCCTGCACAGCCATGTCATCCTTTCCCAGGATCTGTGAATGGAGAAACTCTTTATAATATGTGCAAGAAGTAAAGCACTTTTTATTCAATTGTCACATGCGTCAAACAGCCAACTCATCGAGTGCTGGTGACTTCTATTATGGACTGTATCTGACAAGGCGCCATCCGTGTTGTCACTTCAAGCACCAACCTCTTACTCAAGGTCTGTACGCTGCATGGAGTGCAGGTGATTTCGTATTATGGCAAAACTCTTAAGTCTCGCCTGCCACCATGGCATAGAGACTTCTCGTTCACAATGTAGTACATCAGCGCACTTGCAGTCCATTGACACGTCCTCCGGCCCCATAACTGAAAGCCCGTACCTGGATACCAACAGGGGCCGGGAAGAAGAGTCTGCAGGAGCCAAAGCATTGCACCCATCATCCACCGATTGTGGTTGCAATGCTTTGCAGGGTCCAATGCAGCAAAAACTAAAATGAATGCACATTTTCTGCTTTGCAATTATAATTTTTTTTCCACTTTCAATAGATTTTGTATTAAATGTATGTAAAGGAAATTGAACAGAAATATACATGTATTTTGTTGTTGTTGTAAAAGCTGGACTATGCCTTTATTTTGAAGGAAAGTGGAGATTCCCCTTCTTTGTACTGTGAGTATAGCAGTGGTAGGAGTAGACAGCGATGACATGGCACAAAGACTATGCTAAGCAGAGGGGCAGATACCAGAGGGAGAGCAGACACACCCTCAGTTAGTCAGCATTGCTCTCCATGTTGTCGATAAGCTTCCGTGTGTGTGTGTTTATAGCTCCTCCTCAGCCAGAGGAAGAGGCCGGGGCCAGGGAAGCTGCAGCTGGCTGCTTGTTGGATGACACAAGCTGGATGTGTGAGAAAGGTGATTTGTATTGTACCTGAAGTAACAGGCAGGGGCTTGTATGAGCTTCCAGCTCTCACCTCAGTTATTCTCTACTATCTGCATGTGATTGTACATGTGCTGTGTGTGTGAGTGAAGTGTACACAGTGTTGCACAGATGCAGCATTGTGTACTGTATTTAGTATACATGTGTGATTGCTGTGTGTCTGTGTGCTAGTAGCCGCTATCTGTCTGGAAGGATCTTATTTTGTTGTTTACAGCAACAGCACTGACAACCTATGTGGTAATCCTTGGCTTCTGAAGAGGACCTGTACTAGGCATTTCATGGCTGCCCCCAAGCTCCTGTGTCTACCGCTGTTATCTCTACTCGCCCTACTGGTCGCTTACTGGTTCCGCCATGTGGAAGAGGACAGCTTACATAACCGGTTGGACATGGTGTTATCATCTCTGCTTCGAGCTGAGCAAAAAGTTGGACTGGATGTCCATCGTCCTCCGCGTATAGCCATTGGTAAGTCAGTGATCTGTGTAACTGGTTGGTTGTTTATGAAGCAGGCAATGTATTTATTATTACAGGTGTTTACAAAGTGCAATCAATGTATGCATACTGTTCATTAACATCATTTTGTCATTGTGCATAATGGGGAGATGTAGTTTCATTCTAAGTACTCCTTTCATATTATTTCGTAGTTTAGTTTGCCAAAGGATGAATAAGGTAAAGAGCTAAAAGATCTGACCCATAGCCACCTGTTTAGACATGACCTTTTATCTTTTACAAAATATTGTTTTAGGGAAGAAGTATCGTGTATATTAACACATTTGTGATGTGGCTGATATACACTGATGTATTTATGTGCTGGATTAAAGTGTATGTAAACACTACGGACCCAAATTACACGTATGTGTTATGGTGACATGAAGAGTAATGTGCATTTTCTGCAGTGTGTGGATATGTACACTTCAGTATGTGGTTAGTATGGGCGGCATTTATTGTCAATGATACACTGGATGGTAGCGCATCACAATACACATAGAGGGGAATTTATCAAAACTGGAGCAGACAACATCTGGAGCAGCTGTGCACGGCAACCAATCAGCATCTGTTTCATTTTCAAATCTTAACTGAACAAACTGAAGGGAGAAGCTGATTGGTTGCCATGGGCAACTGTTCCCGTTTTTTGTCTGCTCCGGTTTTGATAAATTCCCCTCATACTGTGCGTTGTGCAGCACTGCGGTGCATCTGCAGAAATGTTACATGCACATTGCGGACAGCCTAAGAGTTAAATCCTATAAAATGCATTCAAGTACCTTTTTAACAACTTGCCACCCGGAGCAATTTTCTATTCTTTGCACACACATGATAAAATATGAATTTTTGGCTAGAAAACAGCTTCAAACCCCCAAACAATTTTCCGAAAGCAGAGGCCCTGTAGAATAAAAGAATGCTAGTTGCATTTTTTTTTATGTTGCACAGTATTTGTGCAAATGTTTATCAAACCAGTATTTTTAGGATAAAAATGCTTTTTATTCCCATTTTTATTACATGTAACTTCAATTTTTGTAAACACTTCTTTTTTTTTTTTACACTAACTTTATTGCTATTGCATAGGGGGCTAACAAGCCCCCTATGAAATAGTAAATATAATGTGACTGGTCCTTTTTATGGAGACATCAGGGGTCTTTCAGACCCCTAATGTCACCTAGGGATCCCAAAGAAGCTGATGAAGCAGAGATGTGCTTCACCAGCTTCTTCTCCTGGCTCTAAGAGCTGGAGAATTGTAAACAGTGACACGGGGAGTGATGTAATAAACATACTTTTTCAATAATCGATTATAATCGATTATGTCGATTAGTTGTTGCAGCCCTATACATCACTACTGGGTCTAGTGATCGGAGATTAAATCAGCCTGTTAAGCTCTCTCCGATCGATGTGGGGAGATATGCTGTGCCAGGCCTGCAGGGGGGACAGCAGAGCCTGGGGAAGCCAGCGGCGACCCCGTCGTAGGCAGAGAGGGGGAGGACACAGCACCGCACAAACGATCTGGCGCCTGTACAGACTCCGGATCCCTTGTACAGAAACAGCAATCGCCTGCTGTTTAAAACGACACCAAGAACATAGCTGCAGTGTTCTTGGTATAACCACTTCAGTGGCCGGCCGTATATGTACGGCCACCCACAGCAAGTGTTTATTAAATGAAAATGTATCAGCTGTAGATCCTCAAAGCATCTCTGAATTCATTCTGACGCTTTCTTTCCATCTGGAGGGTGGCTATTTTTGTTCCCTATGGCACCTGTGTGTGTTGTAAAGTAGCCACTGCTCCAAGCTCACTCCCGTGATGGACTACAATCTCACATTTAGTGTATACATTTTTTTAGATTGTGGTCCATCACAGCAGTAAGTTGCGAGCTCTCAGCTTTAGCATTAACCATTTCCCTTTACAAAAAAAATGGAGGCTACAGTACCACTAGCAAAATTCATAAAACTTGTTTTTTCTTTTGATAGCTTAAAAGAGAACTATGGCCAAAACTTTTTTGGCGTTCGTTCTCTTTTGGGTCACAGGAGGACATTTTACTAATGTACTGCTGTGATCCAAAGTTTTAATATAGAGCTGGCTAGTGCCCGCTATCTGCTGATAGGACAGAGCCACGCTACAGCCAGGGAATATTGTTGGGGTCCACCCCACTACCTGATTGACAGCTGGCTCTGCCTCCCTTGTGCCAGAGCCAGCTGTGCAGCCAGCTGTGTCTGTCCCTCCAGTCAGCGCTGGAGGAACAGAGGGGGAAGGGGGGAATCCCTGTGGGGAGCAGTGACTGGCAGTCACCGCTCTCTGCAGGGAGAAGATCGGGAACTGAACAATCAGCAGTTTGTGATCGCTCAGTTCTCAATCTATAGAGCTGACCTGTGACAGCTGCATTGTCATACATCGGCCCTAACTATGGAGATGAGTGCATTTCACTCTCCAAATAGTTTTCCTTTAAAATTCTGCACCAGAGATCTACCAGTCAGCTGTTGACGATCTGGGAGATTGTGATCATTGGGTTGGGTACCTCAGGTCTAGCTCTGTACACTATCCTGTAATTACTGCTCAATTGAAATGAACCCAAAACCCTTCAGCACTTTTCAAATGCTTTTGAAATGCAGACACCATACACCATTTTACACAAGACAATGGGGTTGATTTACTAAAGGTAAATATGCTCTTCACTTTGCAAGGGAATTTTCCCATAGCTTAATGAATGTGGTGCAAATGCCCTTTGTAAACAATACAGATCACATGCAAGGAAACTAAAAACAGTATTTTTGTTTGTACATTATTGAATGAAGTCTGCCGAACTTCACCTTATGCATTAATCTAAGTGAAAATTCCCTTGCAAAGTGAACATCCTATAATATAACATGGGTGCAAAAATGGAAAAAAGGGCCTCAGTCATGAAGGGGTTAAAGCAACTCTCATAAATGTTCCAGCTATTCTGCCAGGTAAAATGTAATTGATTGATCTGGGTAATCTCAGCGATACAGACCAATATTTGGCAGCAATGTAAATAAGTATCTATGACATATTAATGTCATGTACTGTTGGGCAGTATGTTGGTTTGCTCCTGAACAATGAGCACTTGCAAATTTCAGAAAATTTTCTTATAGCTTATTGAGACTTTGTTGGAAAAATGCTGCAACCGTGTGTGCAGCTCATCCAAATGTGTGCGGAGTAGGGGAGTAATGGTTGGCCATACAACAGTAGAATTGGCTTCCTTTTTGACCACCGTGATAAGGAACAGATTTCTCATATTGTAATGCACATGTGCTACACAACAGACACCTGCCAAGCCCTTACAGCTTACAGCTCAGCTGGCCACACTATTTTTGCAATTTTTCCAGTTTTTTCTACCAATGCGTTGCTAGCGTTTGTAAAAGACCCCCCCCCAAACCATATATTTTCTGAAAGCGCAGGCCCGGTAGAATAAAAAGATGGTGCTACTAAATGTGTAGGCCCTGCGATAATTGCACAAATGTTTATCAAATCAATCGTAAACCGATAAAAATGCACAATTCAATTGATAGAACACACTAAAATCAGTATCGGAGCACAAAAAAAAAAATACTTTTCTGACTAAATCTAAAAGATAAAACTGGTAGTCAATTAATCTGCGCTAATGGAAGTCAATCAAGAAACAACAGAGGTTAAAAGCTGCTACACAAAGGCTATTGCCTCAATCAATCCTTAATAAACTGTACAGCGCCAAAAACCTTCCAATGATGTGTATATGCAATATAAAAGTGAATAAAATATTGTGTAAAACTATAACATCACGTGTAACAAATCAAAACATAAATTATTGTGAACCAGTGACATGTGTAAAGATAACAAATCCAAAGGTTAATATCCAAACAATCAGTCCACAGCAAAAGTCCAATCCTTATTGGTGAAAATGTGAACGACCTTTTCAAGTGAAAAAAAGGGAAAAAGAAAAAACTTTCTCAAAGTGCAGATGCAACAAATTAAATCTCAAACAAATCAGTGTTCCGATACGATGGTGCTCCTCCGTGCAATCAAAAGACACCCCCCAGTGACTGGGCACTCACCAGAATTTCTGACTGTTAATAACAGCCAAGGAAGCGTTTTTAGAAGAATAGTAAATGCCACCAACGTATGGCATACTGACGTGGCCAGCTGGGAACGGTTGTGTTTTTTCCGCCGTATGTCACACAATTTTAATTCTAAAAGTTATTTTAAATTTTTTGAAATATGCAGCTTTCATTAAAATACCTGATGATCCTGGCATAATGATGCTTGTAAAGGCATTTCCTTTTATGAGATGACCGCTAACTACCTGTGTTGTCACTTTGGATGGAGACTACAACGGTTTTACTGACACACATTGCACAGGGGTTGTCACAAAATCGGTTCTGAGTAGGGATCTCCCGATACCAATACTAGTATTGGTATCTGGACCGATACAGGGCATTTGTGAAAATGCCCCAATTCATAGGGCTGAAACCAGCACATTAATTTTTAGATCGCTTCAGGCTGCCCAGAGGTACTGCGCTTGTTGGGGTCCTATAAGCAGCCTGCCTGACAGAAGCTCCTCCCACAATCCGTAAGAGACACCGGGCCAAAAGAGCGACAGGGGACAACACTGCTGCACATCGCCGCCTACCTAAGAGAGACAGGGGAAGACAATGTCGCACAGCGCCGCGCTCCTGTGAGATGGCTGTGGTGAGGGAAACTGTGTCAGGGCTTGCTGCGGCCGTCATACGGGACGTGGTCATTAGCTGGGTTTCGGTATTTCGCTAGGGAAGTTGGACAGATTGGAAGAAGCAGTGGAGAAGTGTAAGGCCAGGTTCACACCTGGGCGTTTTGTAGCGCGTTCCTACGCTCTGCAAAACGCTCAAACACCAAAATCCCATTATTTCCTATGGGTATGGTTCACACCTGGGCTTGTTACAGGCCGTATGAACGCGCTACAAAACGCCCTACGCCCTAAGAAGTACAGGAGCTTCTTTGGGGCGTTTTTGTCGCGCCTTTCCATTGGGATACAGCCTAGTAATCCTCGGAAACGTGCGTTTGTTGCGCGACACGAAACGTGTAACAAATGCGCATATTCGATAACGCCTAGGTGTGAACCCAGCCTGACTCTATTTCTGCTGTGTACTGGTCCCGGAACTGTGTGGATTATTTAACCGTTAATGATCCATAGTACACAGTACACACTTCCAGTACACTGCAGAAATAGAGTTACAATTCTCCCCTGCTAACTTGAATAGGTTAAATGATCCATACTACACAGTTCCAGTACACTGCAGAAATAGTTACAATTCTCCCCTGCTATCCTGAATAGGTTAAAATGTAACCTATTCTCCCCTGCTATCCTGAATAGGTTCAAATGTAACCTATTCTCCCCTGCTAACCTGAATAGGTTACAATTTAACCGATTCAAGTTAGCAGGGGAGAATTATAACTCTTTAAATGATCAGGTTGCAGAAATGGAGTAACAATTCTTCCCTGCCTCTTCCAATCTGTCCCACTTCCCCCAATTAAACCAGAAATTATACAGTATTACTGATATGAAGCAATGACTGATAAATTGGATTGGATATGGAAAATATTGTGAACATGCTTTGCAAGAAACTGTCCTAAAATCATTAGTCTGTATTGTTTTAGAAAAAATGTCACATGTCCCTTTAAGAAAAAGTATTGGTAATTGGTATCGGCAAGTACCTGAGGGACAGTACTTGTAATTGGTCTTTAAAAAAGTGGTATCGGGACATCCCTAGTTCTGAGTAATGATGTGTAGCTTACTATGGAGCTAGTACATGTAGATAGGAAGTGGCTAAAATAGGCTGAAGACGATCAGCAGCATACAGATGCAAAGAAAGATGAAACAAGGTGAAAACAGCATTTTATGGAAAAAAAAACCATGGCTATTGTTTTATGCTTTCGCAAACAGGTCATAGCCCAGGTATGGTTTAGCTCTACATTAAACAGGGATTTGTACTGGGCACGAGGCTGTGTTTAGCCGTCAGGCCTGCTCAACCAGTTACAGCTAGTTTGTCACGTTGTGAAGAAAAGTATGCAAAATTTGGATTGCCTCCATAAGGCATTAGGTGTGACATTCACCATGGACACAGCTATTTACCATTCTCACTTCCTTTTTTTAATTCAAAGTAGATTTTAACTTGAACTAAGTTTATAATAGAAGGATAAGAATAGAAGCCTGTACTTCTGCCTGCAATGATTAGAGTTTGCAAACAAGAAAATCTTGTGGCTCCACAAAGAGATAGATATACACTATATTGCCAAAAGTATTGGGACACCCCTCCAAATTTAATTCAGGTGTTCCGTGAAATCTCCTTGCTACTAAATATTCTACGGTCACCTGTTAGTGGTATTATAACAAAGTGGAAGCAACTGAGAACAGTAACTCAGCCACGAAGTGGTAGGCCACATAAAATTACAGAGCGGGGTCAGTGCAGGCTGAAGCCCACAGTGCACAGAAGTCACCAACTGTCTGCAGAGTCAATAGCTACAGACCTCCAAACTTCGTGTGGCCTTCAGATTGGCCCAACAACAGTGCATAGAGAGCTTCATGGAATGGGTTTCCATGGCCGAGAAGGCGGCATCCAAGCCTTGCATCTCCAAGTGCAATGCAAAGCGTCAGATGCAGAGGTATAAAGCATGTGGCCGAAAAAGCCTGGCTCGCAGTCTCTGCTCCATTTCATCCCAAAGGTGTTCTATCGGGTTGAGGTCAGGGCTCAGTGCAGGCCAGTCAAGTTCCTCCACCCCAAACTCGCTCATCTATGTCTTTATGCAGTCATGTTGGAACAAGAAGGGGCCATCCCCAAACTGTTCCCACAAAGTTGGGAGCATGAAATTGTCCAAAATGTGTTGGTATGCTGATGCCTTAAGAGTTCCCTTGCATGGAACTAAGGGGCCAAGCCCAACCCCTGAAAAACAACCCCACACCATAATACCCCCCTCCACCAAACTTTACACTTGGCACAATGCAGTCAGGCGAGTACCGTTCTCCTTGCAGCCACCAAACCCAGACACGTCCATCGGATTGCCAGACAGAGAAGCGTGATTTGTCACTCCAGAGAACATGCCTCCACTTCTCTAGAGTCCAGTGGCGGCATGCTTTACACCACTGCATCCAACGCTTAGCATTGCAGTTGGTGATGTAAAGCTTGGATGCAGCTGCTCGGCCATGGAAACCCATTCCATGAAGCTCTGTACGCACTGTTGTGCCAATCTGAAGGCCACATGAAGTTTGGAGGTCTGTAGCTATTGACAATACGTTTGGCAATATAGTTTATTTCTGTATTTTGGATTCTGCCCTGACAGGAGCAGGAAATGATGGAAGGAGGAAGGGGTGGTTCTGCAAAACACGCTCCTGGCTTAAAAATCACATGTGTGGCTGCACACTACTGTGTGTGGGGCTACATACTGCTCATCATGCCAGACTTCTGCTGATTACTTCAGTGAGTTCACAAGCTACTGCTCCTGCCAGGTGGTAGCTAGCTGCTGTGACCAGGATAGCGTGACCATTAGATTGTAAGTACCCCAGATAAGGGGGCCTAACCTACATTCTCAGTTGGTGAGGCATTGAAGAAGCAACATTTCAGAGGGGAAGGGGGGTCAAGCCTCCGTTTTCCCTAAATGCAAGAGACTGTGGAGGAGCCATTTTGCATTGTCTGTAAGTCGTTTTGTTGGGTTCCAGTCTCCCAGCCTTGGGTATCCCAAGAAGGCTTTGTTTCTTGGGTCAAAGGCGCATGTGCCCAAGCACAACCAGGTAAAAAAAAAAAAAACCTGCCAGTGTCTCTGTGCACTCGGTGGATTTTTAGAGCTGGTGCAGTCTCAATGACAAACAAGGGGTTTTATACAAGGTTCTTGGGGAGTGATGACGAACAGTCCACCTCGACATACACTGTTATATTTTTTCCATTCAACCTGTTGCCCAAAGTTTTGCAGCCGACCATTTGACTGGTCTGCATTGTTTTTTTAAGACTGTTACTCTATTTTCCACCTCCTTATTTCTTGCCGGCATCGTTGTAGCACTGCTTGAGGCATCCAATTGATAAATATCTAAAGCAGAGCTATGTGCTCCATAAATAAAAGAGAAAATACTGTAATTTCCTTTTTTCTGTCTTTATTGGAGGACACTGCACCCGCTCCTGTGATTTGCTGCTGCCCATATGTGTGAATGCTTGTGTGTGTTATTTACCTGAGTTATCCATAGCTGTGGAATGGGAGCCCCCTAGGCTGTCTTTTGTTTTTTAGTTGCAGCTAGCATCCTACTGCTGCAGGTGGCAATATAACCATGTAATGATTATCTAAAGCAGAGATGTGTCCTCCAAAAAATGCAGACAAAAGAGCTTAATAGTGAATACAAAACAAATTATATTATTCCCTAAGAATGCTAGTGCAGGGCTTCAGAAGCTGCCTCAAAGTTCAACGCTTGATCCTGCCAAAATGGGTTGAGAGATTGTCCACTTTTACTTTTAGGCACTGAATTAATTACATAATTCCAACAAATCAGTTTGTGAAATGTGCAAAGCAATTTTTCAAGTCCTCACTAGTGAAAGTGAGATAACTGACATCCAGTAAGTATAGCACTGAGGTTGTATAAGGTCACTGACATCTAAGTAAACAAGGACTGACAAATATTTTTTTTCTAGCTTGAAGAATTAGTCAGGCAGTTTTTGAAGGTTTGCAAACAGTTGACAATTAAAACATGTTTATGCATTTTGGAGCTGGAGTATTCAACCTCACAATGGGACTATAGACATCCAGATAGAAATGAAGCCTACATTGTGTAAAAAATATATCCCTCTGTGCAACCAGAATGTTGTGTAGATTATTTAAACTTGCATTGGTAATTAGTAATGCAGTCTATCTGAGTTATGAGTTACTAAACTTTTTAGATCTGGATCTGGAGTTATGCTAAAGAAATGTTCATCAATGGACAGGATTTAAAGACCTTTCCAGGGGTGAAAATGACACCTCTTTCCTCACATAGCATGTATGGATGCAGGCTTTAGCTACCCGTCTCTTGATGTGCATACATGCTCCTTAGGCATATTCTTCTTTCTTTAACATAACGGTGCTAAATACCATATGCATAATATGATTACAGCACCCCAGTTAACCCATGATATGCTGACTTGGGAAGCTGGAGCGTTAATTGATCTAGCAATTCACAAACAAAGATTAAAGTATCATTTTAAAAATAAAAAGGACACCTTCACTTGATGCTAGTACAGCGTTTTTTGGTGGGGGAAAAAAAATCTGTCTCCACTACCATAATGATGATTTTCCTTTCACCTATTATTTATTTTTAAATTTCCACTGTCTGTGGCATTTGCATAATGCAGTGTACAAAGAGATGGCAAAGAGTGGAACTGGTGTTCGGATAATGCAACCTCATCATGCATGCACAGCAGTTACGTAATTGTGCTCTGCCCAGTGGCCAAAAGTAAACGAGCGGAACAGGTATCAGAGAAGAGGGCAGTAAGAGAGAGTTCAGAGCTGTCACTCCTGGATTACGCAAACTCAGAAGTAATTTTATCTGTAAAAAAGTAAGTCAAGGCAACTGGACTTGCTGTATTTTGCTTGAAGATGTTTCACTGGTCATCCAACCAGCTTTCTCAATTCAGTTTGAATTGAATTGAGAAAGCTGGTTGAGTGACCAGTGAAACGTCTTTAAGAAAAATACAGCAAGTCCAGTTGCCTTCACTTCACTTTATTTTATTTATTTACAGATATACCATGACCTGGATGAATGAGAACCTTCACAGTTCGAAGTAACTTTGTCATAATTTGCAAGTATACTGTGTTCTCTTGCTTTAAGACCCCATTCATACTGTAGCGTGATTTCCGCTCATAAATCACTCAAACATGAAGCTCAATGTAGCTCTTCCAATGCATTTCAATGGAGCTGTTCACATCTCACAGCTCAATGTCGCCTGTAGCTTATAGCTCAAGCTTGTCGCATGAAGATGACCTATTTTTCGGCGGATTTCGTGCGATTTGGCCCAACAGACTTTAGTATGTGTAGCTCAATGTCTCACATTACCAGCGATTATTGCGTGACGTTGCGCTACAGAAGTGTCACTTTTGCACAGAAATATAAGCAGGAAACAGGAAGAGGAATTATGTCACATCAAGACTTCTTTTGATTGGATACAGCCCAATGTAGCAGCTACGAAGTCCATGCCAAAAGTAGTGCTACGTAGCGTGACAATATGTGCACTGTAGCTCAATGTCTCTAAAAGTCGCTCAGCTCAAATCAGTGCTGAAAACTTTTTTTATTATTTTTATGTAGCTCACTGTGAATGGGATCTAAAGCAGAACTTTACCCACAAAACGATCTTTCCACTGAATGCTCGGAGTTTAGCTTTTTTCTGCTTCTCACAAGCAAAGCATAGTATGTATTCTGCGCAGCGCTGACAAAAAGCAGTTGTACTTTCCAACCATTATTGTCTACATCAGTGATGTGCTGGGCAAGCCACACATCACATGTATTCAAAGCAGACACCAGCATTTGGCAGCTAAAATGTTAAACTTTGCTGCAATGTCTGTACAATAAAAAGTTTGTTGAAGAGGTTGGTTTTGGGATTCGGAGATTCTTTTACTATTTGTTTATTGTTTCCGGTCCCTCATGACTGCAAATGCGTTGTAGAGGCCAACACTACACAAAACTGTTTTTAATTTTGGGAAGGCGCTGGTAAATTGAATCACTTACCAGCTTTAATGATCTTTGAGACTCCAGTGGCGAGATGGCTTTGCTTCTCCCTCAAGTCCACAATGAAGGTGCCTGCTCTCTAACAGCTTTTCAATGGTTGCCATTTAATTTGTGACTGTTCAGCTTTGGGAAAATTAATTCTGAAATGGCTTTTCTGGGAATCTAAGGGCCAATTCAAACTTTATGTTCTGGTGCCTTATGCACGGGCATTATCACAAGTTATGTCATGGGCTGTGGTAAGGCATTCCAGTCAAATTACCGTAATAGACTTCCAGGAATGGGCAAAGAAATAGACCTGCAGATTAATTTTTTTGTGTGTGACATAACTCACCACAATGCTTGGTAGTGTGTTACCATGTGTTGTGGTGCTCTGCCTTAGTGCTTTGGCATACCATTAAATATACCATTAAATATAAATATCATCGCAGTACAAACATGTGCATGGCAGTTTCTCGCATGTTACTGCAACACACTGGAAAAATAGGTGTAAATGTGCCCTGAGTCCTGACTGATTCTAGGCCACTTGTTTCATGTGAATCACAATTGAATTGTAAGATCACAGCTACTTGTGGTTCATAATTGCAGCAGTGTGTAACATTCAGTCCATGACCTAAGGACTGAAAAACTCTGAAAGCTTTTCTAAAGCTGTCTAAAAGAAATAAACATTTCTGTTTCTTTTATATATTTTATCTGTCAAAAATCTATACATGTTCTGGATAAAATGATTTATATAAAAAAAAGAAACTGAACAAAACATCAGAATGCAAAATATTTTAAATCCAGGCATTTCATGTTTCTCATAGTGTACAAGGTGCACTGCAAAATAATATGCTAACGTCAGGCAATTTTGTGCACAGTCACTTTATCAATCAGTCATGATGGGAAGGATATATAAAAACCGGAAGGGATAGTAAGTGAAAAGTTCTAAAAAACATCAGTTGAGACCAATCGGGAGTCTTCATTTTTTTTTCAAATAACATATGACCCGTCCTAGCCATAAGTTTGGTCACAATTCTATGAAGGCCTAAAATAAAAAGAATTGGGTCAGTACAAGTGCTTTTATAACCTGTAGCTTTTATAAACTTGTATTCCCACACAGGTTTTGGCGGCTGCCTGGATATCATTGTAGATGGTGTAGCTGTGATGAAGGAAGCAGCTGTAGAGCCTAGTTATAAACCGATTCACCATAACTTCATTGAGACGGAGACACAGTTGGCTGAGAGTTTTGCCTATTTCTTTCCTCCTGGTGCAGCTTCAGAGTAAGTGTTTCATTAATGCAACCACTGAGATGAACTTCGCTATAATTATACAAAACCACCTTAACTCCATGAATACTATGCTGACAACTCCAATGCTATGTATTGTTTTGCAAATAGGGCTTGCAAACATGTATAATAAATCAATCGGAATAAATTATTCTGACAACAAGGAACCAGTTTAACTGGTTTCTGAATTGCTATGCGCTAGTGTACTTTATGACTCTATGCCAAACAAGCATCCTTAGTGAAGTTTTTTTTTTTCTTCTCTGCACATGTTCCCCTTTCCCTTTTAGAATATACTGTTACGTTGGCCACCTACAGCTCAGCTGTTTCTGCCTAAAGCTGGCCATACACCTATAGATTTTCTGCAGATTTTTTTATGGTCAGATGGAGAAGTGCAACAGATTCCTCCATCTAAGGCCCCGTTCACATTGAGCGGTTCGCAAATCGCGCGATTTGCATTTTGCGCGATATCGCGCAAATGCTTGCATTGAGCAAGCTTGAATCGCGGCTAAATCCGCTCCAAAAAGGGTCCTGCTGTAGCGACGCACGACCCGCGACAGCAGGACCCTTTGCCCCATTGAGAAGCATTGGAGAGCGATATCGCGCGGTAAATTGCCGCGATATCGCGGGATAAATCGCTCAATGTGAACGGGACCTAAGCTAAACTGTGTGGATGGAGGAATCTCCCGCTGGGCCAAGCTTTCAGTATCTTGTTTGTTGCCCTGCTGGCTGTCAAAATACCTGAACAATCTGATTGGATGCAGGCATTGTTCAGGTATTTTCAGAGCCAGCGGGGCCGACTAGGGGTATTATATTCTGCCTCCAGTAGTGATCTCTCCAACTCCTTTCTAGAGATGCACCGAAATGAAAATTTGAAAACTAAACCAAAATGAAAAAAAATGTCAGGCCGAAACTGAAAATATTTGTTATTCTTTTTCAATTTTTTTTATTAAATATTTTAATTTTTGACTTTACTTTTAGGGGGTTTGGGGAAATATTGGGGGTCTAAACAGACCCCTGATTAATTCAGTTTTAAAATAGAAAAAGAGATTGAGGACTCTGTGTCCACAATCTCTTTTTCTGCAGCCACGGTTATAAATAAACAGGAATCCACTATACTGAGTGTGGACTCAGTACTTGTGGACATAGTGTGTTTACTATAACCACAATCCTGAATGAACAGGAGGTGATGTAGATCACTTCCCATTTATTCATAATTCAGGATATAGTAAACCTACTCTGTCCTCAATGATTTACAAACGGTGATCACCGTGTGTTTGTACTCGCTCTCCTTCCTAACACGCTGTCACAGGAGGCTGACCGAGCAGAGCTTAGCCTCCTGTCACAGCACTGCAAGCTGTCTCCGCCCACGCCGCACTCCCGATCTGTGACAGGAGGCTAAGCGGTGCGGGGAGGAGAGATGCCGGCTGCTCACAACGCTCTCCTCCTGCAGCGCTCGGCCGCCTGTGACAGTCTGTTATGCCCTATGTCAGAATCTCCAGCAGTGTGAGCACATTCCCTGTAGCTTCCAGGCTGGCTTGCAGCATCTCTTTTAGCTGCTGGGTACCGCAGCCTACCCCTCGATCAAATCTCTCTCCTTCACTTCACCTGTATTCCCCTTTCTATTAGCACGTACAGTGCATGCACCTATCTTTTATTCCAAAACCCTCCTGGAATGTCAGCCTGCCCTCTCTCCTCACTATTGGCCAATCCCCCACCCCCAATCTGCAACATCAGCCAGAGTCCCCTCACTCCCCACTATCCTCCATTCTCACCTTCTGCAATGTCAGCCAGTCCCCCTCCCCCCACTATCACCCCACACCTCCCCACAGCAGCCCCCTACTGCACTTTCAACCAAACCCCCTCCGGTACCGTGCTTACAGATATGTATCTGTCACTGTGTGTGCAGCCCCCCTCTATCATCGCTCCCATACCTGTCATCTATCACCACCCACCATATTACACCACTACTTCTGTTGGAATCCAGTGTTCCTGCATCACTCCTTCCCTTAGCACCCACCATGCCTGCACACCTTTCTCTTACTATCAAGCACACTTTCTGAATGAACCTTCATTCACACTGGCCTTTGTGGTGATGCATCCAGATCCGTAATTCTCACAGATCTGGACACGGCACATGCCTGGAATATGGGCAAATGCACCCTGAGTGCTTTATAGAGTCCAGCGTGTATGTGCCCTGATCTGGTTATCCTTAACTCCTAAGACTTATTTGTCATGTCTGGCAGGTATAGGCAGACAGGGGAATGCATAAAGGCAAGCCATGGCCTCATCACATGTAAAAATATAAACCCTTGAAGGGTGTGAGCAGTCAGGTTAATCCCATCCTTATCTTGTCTTTTCTCTCCCATTGCTCATTCCTACAGCCACCAATGGGCTCCAGTGATGTCAGCAAACCCTGAGTGCCCAGCTCCCATGTTGCCTCCGGTGTCACAAGTGTCTTTTTGTGAACCAGTGCTTAGGGGACATGATGAACTTGAGTTCTGGCTTCCCTGGAAGCTGTTGGTGCTGGTGCCTGGCTCTAGTTGGTCTTTTTGCACTGTTGCTACACTACAGGTGAAGATGAGGAGGTGATGCTGCTGCACCCGGAGCCATGGTGCTGCCGCTCCTGCCCTCTACCTGCTGCTCTTCTCTGATAATCCCCAGCAGCTTGCCAAAAGAAGAGCTTGATTCGTATGTATGCTCAAAGGTCCTCTCCATCTAGGCACGTTCGACTTTAATTGGATCACTATCATCCCTGCAGTAACCTGGCAGTGGGCACATGTCATGTGATATGGAGGGAAAGGTTGCTGATGCTGCATGTGGAACTTACACTAGCCATCTGGGCTGAATTTCCTTTTGTAATCTGGTCTCGGAAGCTGCAGAGGGCTCTTGATATTATTGTTATTATGGTCTGACTGAAATAATTATACAACCATTTGGCCATGATCAACCTCAGTAGGGAGGAGCCATGTGTGATCTACTGCTCCAGTAGCTGGTCGGCTGACATTCACCCTGTACTGGTCTCATGGAACAGCACCGAACTTTGGGGTGAAATTTCAAAGTTCACTTCGATCATGGAGTCAACAAGTCCACTAGTTGGGCACCGACATGATCATACACACAGATTAGGTCAAATTAGAAGAGATCCTCTATGGAGAAAGAAACTAGCTTTACAGGAAGTTTACAAAAGGTTCCTGGGGCTTACTCTGCAGAGTGGGTGCATCCTATGCATAGTCATGGAAGTCATCAGAGACTTGATTGTTGCAGCCAAGTGATCACACAGACATCCCTGTCGTGTATCCCCAAGTTAAGTCCAGTTTCCTCTTTTCCAATAACTCTTGAGATTTCTATCCCCTTTCTATATCCGTTCCACCATTCCCTGAGAAAGTAAACAAAAAATCAGATGAGTAAGGAATGAGGAGCTAGCTCCAGTGACTGCTTCAGAGGATGGGTGCAGTGCCAGCATACATTAATCTCTTCTGAGCTGCAGCCACAAGTGACATTAATCGAATCCCCTTCAGGTGAGTATACCTTTTATTTTTTAACCTAGACCAAAACTAGCACTTAAAGTGACATTAACCCCTTCGTGACTGAGGCCTTTTTTAAATTTTTTGCACCAATGTTCTATTCCACATTTTAGGCCTCAAAATGACTTAAAACCCCCAAACATTATATATTTTCTGAATGCCAAGACCCTATAGAATAAAATGGTGGTAGTTGCAAATTTTTATGTTGCGCAATATTAGCGCAACTCCTTATTAAACCCCAACATTTAGTGAAAAATTTAATTAAATGCCCCAAAACACAACAAAATACCAATTTTTTAAATGAAATATAAAAGATGAGGTTACAACGAGTAAAACGATACCCAACATGCCCAGTTTACAAATTGCGTGCAGCCGTGAAACGGCGATAAACTGCAGTACCCCAAAAAGTCCATAGACGCTTTAAAAGCCCCCACAGGTCATCAATTTAGAGATGCCCTAGAATTATTGCTCTCACTCCGGTGTGCGCGGCGATACCCAACATGTGTAGCGCGATCGTCTTTTTCATACGTAGGCACACCCGGCGCGTGTTTACATGGCGACGCGCGTGCTCACGGGGGGCGGGGGGCTTTTAAAAATGTTTTTACATTTAGCAGATGGTGGTGACAAGTACTCTTTAAGGTAATGCTGGGGGTCCAAAAGACCCCCAGTGTCACCTTTACACCGGAAATAAGCTATTGAAGTGCAGATTGCACTTCAATAGCTTATAGCTGGGCTGCAGGAGCCCAGAACTGACAGCCCAGGGACCGGAAGTGATGCAATCTGCATCGCTCCCGGTCCCATAGAACGGCGAGGGGATCGATGAACGGAAGTTCGTCGATGATCTCCCCGCCGACACTAAGTAAGCCGTAGGAGGGGCAACGGAGCCCGGGAAGCACGGCGGCGGGTGGATAATTTTTGCGGGTGCACGCGCCCATAGACTTACCATAGACTTACCTTGCATCTCTGCTCGTCTCCCTGCCGAGAATCCAAACTGCGCAAGTGACCGCCCCAAGATGACTTGCAGCCGCCCGTTCAGTTTCATTATCTCAGGCGGGAGCGCGCAGCGAAAATAAGGTAAGTTTAAACCGCTGTTAAAGCGGGGTTTTTTTTTTTTTTTTTTAAACTGTTTGCCTATATCTACTGCTTGATAGCAGTAGATATAGGCAAAAAAACGGGACGGTTTAGAACCCCTTTAACCCTTGCAGTGTGGGCGTAGCCCCACTGCACGGGTTAATAAAACATTTCCCTGGAGTTCTTCTTTAACTGCCGGCGCTGGTTAAGGGATGCCGAGCTCAGGATGCCGAGCTGGGCAGTCCAGGGAGGAGAGAGCTATCAGCTGTCACTGGAGGCTGAGCTCTCCTGCTGCACTACCCCACTCGGCCTCCTGTGACAGGTGGAGGAGTCAGGATGGAGAGCAGGTTACAAAATCGCTGAGTGTTTGTTAATAACTGAGGACATAGTATGCTTGCTGTGTCCCCAATTATGATTGAACAGGAATTCCAAACATGTTATTTTCTGTCCTAAAAAAAATGGTTTCTTTTTAAAAATTGACCAGTCATGCAATTACTTTCCTTTTTTATTTTTATATTCACTGCAGTAAGCCTTAGTTAACCAGTTGACATCCGTTTTATATTTATTTTTTTGCACTTATTGTTATTGCTATTATATGGGGGGATAACAATCCCCCTATATAATAGCAAAGGCACACTGACAGGTCCTCTTTATGGAGACATTAGGGGTCTCTAGGACCCCTAATGTCACCTGTGGACCCCAAAAGAAGCTGATGAAGCAGAGATCTGCTTTATCAGCTTCTTCTCTCTGGCTATAGCAGCCAGAAGACTGACAGGTGAATGCGGAAGTGATGTAATACACATCACTTCTGCATTCACAGCCCGGACGGAGATCAGCAAATGCAGCAGTGCCGTCCGTCCGTTTTTTTACTACGGGCGGACGGCAAGAGGTTAATAAATGCATTTCTTACCGATGCAAGACAAAGGTACCAAGACAAGCTAAGGTAGCACACTCTTATCAGTACAAATTAAAGTTTGGGAGAGTAAAATATGCTCTGCCCAATACATAGAGCTGGCGTGGGGCACTGCAGCTGTCCACACACCAGCTCTATATACTGAGAACTGAGTGATCATGTAACCACTGAATGAAGTGGAAAAGACCTGGCACTCGTAGGAATCCTTTTAATGAAATCTCTGTTGAAAATGCATAAAAGCAGCTACAAAGATTGCTAACATGTTTCAGTCCACCAAGGGAGTAAAGCAATAAAATCACAAAAATAAGAACTATAAATACAAATACTTAAGGGAATAGCCTCCTACATGTGTGTGCATATGCCTTGTGAGTAAACCCCTCCAATGCTGAAACAAAAACAACAAATTAAGGCAATCCATCATACCCCAGTTTAAAGCACTATAACCGCTGCAGGGAGCATAGCATTCTTGGAAGCATCAGAGACGCCGCTCAGTCACTGCACACTTTTGATATTGTGAGAATCATTTGATATCTATTTTGGCACTGAACAAATACTGATTATATTATAGTGTGCAAAATGTAAAACGTCATCCGTACTACTTATTTCCAAAACAATACACCACGTTTATTACCACAGTGTCCCTTTGTCAACAAATTCTTCCAAACACCTCCGTGTTAGCTTGACTGTTGTAATCAATCCAACTCTGTACACTCCACCATTAATTGGAAGGCCTTTTCAAGATGGACCTTTCCCGCAAGTGTTCAGATATTAACCAAGCTCTTGTATTGGCACCTGCGTGATAACATCACCAGAAGCTCTGCCTTACGCCTTTATATCTTTGCAACTTCATCCCTACAACTTTGGCACTAAACATATTTATATTTATCTTAAAATATTAGATGGTATTTAGGATAACTAGTTTATAGATAAACAATTGCATTTTTAGTGCTCCACTGTTTATATAGAATTAAAAAAAAATGTTTGGCTTTACTTCTCTTTTAAACATAACTCTAATTATCTATGGTTACTTCAAAACTCCTGTGTAATTTCAGTCAATACACTATGACCAGTGGAAAACAAAGTCATACACTGTCCACCATGCCACGTAACGGAATGACAGCACGGTTATGTCACACATGTAGGTAACTATTATAAATAGATGATCAGCACTTGAGCTCAGTAGTCGGATCAAGTCTGTCTTGTTCTGGAGCATGAGAGAGTGAAATGTAGGTGTGAGAATAATGGAAAACAGCCAATACTAGCTATATTGTAAGTGAGTTGTATCTAAACCCAAGAACAAAAATGTAATGTACTGCAGTTTGAGTCCTTGGATCTGATGGCTGCATTCGTTTTCTATTTTTCCTGTATTTTCATCTGGTGATTCTGCAGTAACACACTTACTGTCTTTGGGTGACAAACAGTGTTAATTTTGTCGACCAAATATTTTAGTTTTTTTCCCCCGTCATTTGGCTGTTTTTGTGACGACAACGAAACGAAATACTAGGGCAGCTAACGGGTCGAAAACGAAACGAATATTTTCGTTGATGAACGAAAACGAAATGAAAATTCTCAGAACGAAAATTAGTTCCCAGACTTGTGCATTTGGCTTCTGGTTCCCTGAGCACTTCCTGTAGCAGGGAGATGTGAACAACTGAATAATAACCGACTTTAATTTTCGTCGACTAAAATCAACTTGAATTTCGTCGACTAAAACAAAAATTAATCTGATGACTAAAATGCGACTAAAAATAAAAATAAATTTTCGTCAAAAGACTAAAATGAAATTTGGTGTCAAAAGTAACACTGGTGAAAAAACTTACTCACTTTATTTGTATCTATAGAGGAGCATGAATGCTGCTGGTTCCTGATTTGGGCTGCCTGACAACTCCCCCTCTTCTAATCTCCGTAACAGGTGTTATGTAGTTTACAGAGGTAACCTGGGCAGGGTTGATAAGACTACTTGGGATTTCAGTGCAGCAGTTACACTGTGTTGTAGTTCACTATAGGAAGTTATAATCTCACTGGATTTCTGGCAGGATAAATAGGTGTTTTTGCAGTTTTCAAACAGCTATAACAAAAATGGTTTATTTAAAAGACCAAAAGGCAGAAAATCAGAGAACTTCATTGTTCAGGTTAAAGGTTTACATACATTTTTATATTTTAAAGGAAAGCAGTATTGAGAGAAATATTTAGCCTGCCATTGCTGACCTCTTTCGGAAAATGCTAATTTTGTGGCTGACCCTCTAGCTTTAGTACTTTTCGGAGTAGCTGACTTTGAACAAGTATGAAGATTAGGAAATTTAGAGTGTAGTGCAAAAGATGGCAGATCAGAAAGTATTAAGGTCACAGGATCAGCTGAAAAGCCAGACAAACTAGAATATTCATAAAAATATTACTCATAGTAGACTTTACATTTCTGTATAATGAAACTGCTACACTGAAACTGCTACTGTGCACCTAAAACACTCTTTGGACAGCCAGGCTGTGGCCAGTCTTTAGATTTAACATAGTATGTAATTTTTTTTTCTATTTCAGTGACTAAGAACTTTTAATTTTATAATTATCATGTTAAGCAAAATATTGTATTTGAGGAGCTATGAATATATTTTTTTACTAGATACCGTATATACTCGAGTATAAGCCGACCCGAATATAAGCCGAGGTACCTAATTTTACCACAAAAAAACTGGGAAAAAGTATTGACTCTTATATTGCACACCACACTATTTTTTTCCACCGCTCCAATCTTGCTCCTGTGATGGACTACAATCTCAATACAAACTAGTAGTCCCATCACTGGAGCCATTTTTGATTTTTTTTTTTTGTGTTTATCCGATTAACCGATTAATCGAACTTAATAATCGGCTAACTAATCGATTTTGAAAATAATCGTTAGCTGCAGCTCTACTTCTTACTTACCTCGCCAAGCGTCGCGTCGCGTCACTGCTGCTCCGGTGGGCGGCGCTCCGAGCAGGGTCATCTGGCAGTCTCCGGCCACCTAAATTAGGACCCGGAGACTGCCAGATGACCCCCCTTGGAGCCCCGCCCACCAGAGCAGCAGTGACGCTCGGCGAGGTAAGTAAGAAGAAACCTGACCACTTTCCTCAGTGCTCGAGACGCTGACTCGAGTATAAGCCGAGGGGGGGCATTTTTCAGCACAAAAAATGGGCTGAAAAACTCGGCTTATACTCGAGTATATACGGTAATGTGATTTGTAAACTTTCAGACTGGCGTGTATTTGATTTTAAATTTAGCATTAACTATTTATTTATTTTTTTAGTAGGCCCTACAATTTCGTAATCTTACTTAATGCTTTTTGTATAACCTTCATTTAGTAACCTTGAGATATTTAACAGCAAAATGATAATGGTGCTATTGAGTGTTGCATATCTTTAAAGACACCTGAGCTGTAACAGAGCTAAAAAAAATAATTGTATACTTATTTATTGTAACAGGAGGTATGTGTCCAACGAGACATTGTTTACCAAGCTTGTAGATGCCTCTAAAAGACTTCCTGAAATGCGCTGGGCTCTGGGTGGGAATGCTCCAGTCATGGCAAACCGCTTAGCTGCTGAAGGATGTGATGTTCTACTAGGGGGTCGTCTGAGTCAAGAAGAAGCTAGTGTGTTATCTGAGCGCATCAAAGGTGAGGTTATATGATGAATTGTTAGTCTGTCATGTTCAACATAAACCACATGAAAACAAGAACCACATTACAGATGTGGTATTGCTCATTTTAAATGTGTGTATTGTTTGTTTTTTGGGGTTAAGGGATCAGGCAGAACACACTAAAAAACTGCAACCCCTGCCGGTAGTGTAGCCATAGTCCCATAGAATGATAGGATCTATTGAATGAAACAATAAGGCCCACACCGAGGTGTCAAAATGGGGCACTTCAATTCAATGTTACTAATGCTTGCAACTAGCAATATGTTTGACACATTTCAACAATCTCTACAAGCAGTGGTGCTACCCATGCACTGCAAGAGTTAACTACTAATTTTTGTCTAAGTGTATGGTGTAGAGGACTTTTACTTACCTGACCCCTGCTCCTGCAGGCTCCCAAGACCTGCACCCACAGCTTCTTCCTCCCTCTACTCCAGGACAGGGAATGCAGAATGTTGCTTCCGGGTGTTCAAGTTAGACATATCATGTATTGGTAATGGTATACATTGCCAACAGTAACAAAGTTAAGTGAAGGTGAAAGGACCACCAAAATTCTAGGAAATTAGGTGATAAAATTCATTCACCGATGTTGGTTTTTCAGTATCGAGTACAAGTATTTTTTTTGTACTCGCAGATACCGAATACCAATATTGATTATCAGGAAGCGGGCGGGGGAACATGACCTGCCACCCGGCTTCCTGATTGGTCAGGAAGCCAGGTTGTCTAGCAAGAAGTGAAGCTGGCTTTCTAGCCAATCATGAAGCCTGGAGGCACGTCATGACCCGCCTCCCAGCTTCCTGCTTGGCTAGGAAGCCGCCTTCATGATGCGAAGCAGCCTGGCTTCATGATGCGAAGGAACCTGGCTTCCTCATCAATCAGGAAGCCAGGCGGCAGGTCATGATGTGCAACCCAGCTTCCTGATTGGTCAGGAAGCCAGGCTGCCTAGCAATAAGTGAAGCCAGCTTCCTGTTCCTTCACAGCAATGCCGGTCAGAGGGAGATCTCTCTCTCTGACCGGAAGTATCGGAGCATTTTGGCGAGTACTTGGTATTGGCAGATACCAGTATCTATACCAGTGCATCCCTAAAAAAATCTAGGACATTCAAGGTAGTATTTCCTGAAATGTAACTGGTGCCCTAAACTACAGCAGAGAGGCAGGGGGAGCTTAGGGAATTAATGTAGGTGTAGGTCTTAAGTGGATGACATTTTATGAATTCTGTTGCATGGCAAAGCAGTGCTAAACAGGATCAATGAGACAGATTTATTATAAGGTTACAACATAAGTCACAAATTCCTTCCTCAGCTGCTCTGAAGTAGCATTGGAACAGAATAAAACCTGGCAATGACCACTTCTCAATTATGAGACGGCTTACAGTGAAAATCTGTTGCATCGTTGGTAATAACTCTGTCTTAAAACTTTGCAAACTGTTGCACTTGGCTGCCCAGGAATTCAGACGCGCAGGGCTAAAAATCTGTTGCAAAGATTTTCCTAAGGGTTTGTTCACACCAGAAACTGCGAGCGTCTGCGCTGTTGAATTGCGATCCGTTTTGATGCGTTTGTGATGAGTTTTGATGCGTTTTTTTTGTTTGTTTGTTTTTTTACTAAAATGCTAATTAGACAATCCAGGTATAGCTTGGCAGTTATCTCCCTCCACTTTCCCATCTTCTGCCGATTGTTTTTATAGTTGGGATGCTTGGGATCATAGAGCAGTGGACAGTCCTCCCACATATTTTAAAAATATGTCAGCATCTACCTACAAAGAGGAAGTCCCTGGATGATGACACAATCGGTTCTGTGTTTTTGTTTTCGGATGCGTAGCGTTGCGCTCCGGTGCGATCCGATGCAGCTAAAACAGGACGAGCAGCATTTTTTCTGACTGCATCTGAACGGACCGCAACGTGAATACAGCACAAGAAATCCCATAGGAAAGCATTGCAATGTATTTTGGCTGCAGCAGCCAAACTAAACAGACTGCATGTGGTGTGAAAACTAACCCTAAAGCAGAGGAGCCTGATTTGCAACTAGTTATGTTCTCTTAGGAGATATAGTTCAGGGGGGCGAGCCATGTCAATAGGAACTGATCTATGGAACCTTGCTGACCACTTCTCCTTGTAGGAAGTAATAACAGCTGTTGCTTGCTACAGGAATAAGCTAGGCTAGTTTACTAGTTCAGATATATTGAAGACATTGGGATAAAGAGTGATTTATAATTTTGCAAATGCACATTTTATCCCAGGAACTGTACACGTGACAAGGGGACATCAGTTACACATGGAAGAAAGACTATTTATCCCCACAGTTTAGAATAGTTTATAATTAGAGTGGTTATGCTGTGGAATGCTTTACCACATGATGCAGTAATATCAAAGTCAATAATGACAGTAAAACAAAAGGACACTATTTTTGTGCATCTCATAATATCTAGAGTTCTATTTCATAAAAGCAAAATATTTTGATCCAGGGGACTGAGCTGACCTGATCGTCAGTTTCACGATGAAACTTTTGTGGCAAAATCTTTGCACATTTGCCTTGCTTTTGAGCAGAGCTGCAGGAGATGAGAGATTACTTCCCTTGGTGTGTTTCATAAATGTATTTCTAATTTTGCAAATTTGAGAAAACCCCTCTGTATGCTTGTTATGTATTCACACAGCATACTGAGAAATAACTTTTAAAAACATTTCTCACCTTTTTTAGATGTTTTGTTACTGCAGGCAAGATGGCTGGTTCCAGGTTTTTCTCAGCCCCTTCAGTGATCTGTCCAAATGGAAAGGCTTAGAACTGAAAATTGATGGTTGTTTTAATCTGATAAGCTTCATTAACATACAATGGACAAGCCACCTCAGACCCCCTCATCCCTCACAGTGCCTCCTAACATTTCAAAGAAAGAGAAGCAAAAATAAATGTGAACCCTTAAAGAACTTTAACCCTAAAGTAAAATTTAAACAGCATAAGCTAAAAAAAAATGATTGCAATGTAAATGGGAAAATGTAACAAATATAAAATAGTTGTTATCCCAGATTGGCTGCAAAAGTGGAAATACACTTTATATACCATTGGAGCCATAAGACTTTGCAGCAGTGCCCTTGTTCTGGCAGTAAACGGAAAGATAGGAGTAACTTGAGTGATGACTTGACCAGTGAGTAGAATAAGGGTGTGCTTTTAACAGGGTTCTTGACCCAGATGGTCTTCTGCAGTTGAGGTTGAGCATCTAGCTGTGCAGTCTGGCAAGAATCACAAAACTTTAGTGTAAGAAATAATTTTGCAGGTGAAACAATGATCCTTTATGTATAATATGTGCTTGCCTGGAGTTGCCTTAGCTTTAAAACCATAAATATAACATGACTGTGCTAGACAAGCTTAGCTCACTTGAGTGTTGCAAATCAGCAAACTGGATGGAATTTCAGGAAGTCCTATATTGTCAGTTCCTGTTTATCTGTTAAAAATGTCATAATCTCCTATGTTCTCAAAGACCACACAGACACTCCTGACATCGGTTTTAACAAATTACAGACTAACTGACTTTGAGCAATTGTCAATCAACTAAATAAGCATATTCTTAAATCCAAATCCCAGATTGGGCAAAAACCAAAGACCTGGATCTTTCCAGCTGCTGTACTCTTACTCTATGCCACTGTCCCCTACAGAGTTACCGCTTATCGATCCAGTGCCTATCTTCCTCTTGGTTGAATGATGCCCAGTATCATTCATCTCACTTTCTGTAAGGCCACAGCATCATGGCTCTGCCCCCGCCTTGGACTCACAGGAGAATGCTGCAGAGAGCAGTTAATTGTAATTTTGTGGCACCACTCTTTTCACGGAATACAAGGCATCATGTGATTGGCTGAGGAAAGATTCTGTCATTCATCCGCCCTTCGTCTCTGCTCGTTCATTCACAAAAGGCCTCGTATTCTGTGAAAAAATACAGGGCTTTTTTTGAATGGACAAGAGGAGAGGGAGTGGAGGACAAAACCCTTCACTGTCCCGGCCACTACCTGTCACCACCCCAACACCAGTACAGACCAAGATCAGTGCTGCGTGGAGTATCCAGCGTCAAAGCAGGATGGAGTTTTATAGTAAACGGCAGCCAGCCCTAGGATAATTTTTATTAGCAGTAACTTATGTTTTACATGCCTAAAACAATTTCACTGGAGTTCAACTTAATACGACAAAATATAACTGATGCTAAGTCCACTTTGCATACTTAACTGTGTGTCCACTTGCAGTTGCTGGTGAGCCAGTAGAAGATGCTGACATCCACCTTATTATGGAATATCCAACTGGTGCCAGATGGGGAGACCACATCTCTCGAAGAGCCAACAGGTGATTTGTATTACTATCTTCAGTTAAACTCCATGGTTATTTATTATTAGACCCTAAGGCTGGGTTTACACCTAGGCAACAGCATTTTTGTGTAATATGCAAAAAAAAAAGCTCATGTACTTTTTCCAGCAACAGGCACTTTGCTTATTGTGACAAAATGCTCCGATGTTAACAGTTCCATATAAATAAATAGATTTTTTTTTTGGGGGGGGGGGGGGGGCATATTTTTTGAGCTTTTTTTAAGGCAGAAAAAGTGCTACAACACACTTAGTGTGAACCAGGCCTAAAGTTGAGTTAGTAAAAGAATAGTGACTGGCTTTTGACTGCAAAGTGTCTTTACTCCTATCATTAAATCAACTCCAGTTCCCAGTTAGAAGTGTGGTATTGCTGCTTATTGTGCACTATGTAATAAAAAGATTAATGCAAATCACATAGCAGAAGGTCCAGCTATGAAACAATGAACACTTTATGCCAACAACATAATATTAACAGGGTTTGGCCTTTTGCATCCTTGCAATTTATGCCAGTATTCTCTCTTATGAACCAACATTACCATTTATACATTTTACTGAAATAGTACCTAATGCGGGGAATTTATCCAAACTGGAGCAAATAAAATCTGAGGCTCTCATTTTGATCAGCTCTCAACAAACTGAAGAGTGAAGCTGATTGGTTACTATGGAAACTGCTCCTGATTCTGTCCACTCTGGTTTTGATTAATTTCCCCTAATGTGTTTTCATCTGTGTAAGGAAAACTAATATGGATCAAAATTCAGATGTATTATGCCTGCAGATTTCCCAACAACTTGCTTTCAGCTTAAGGAGAAATATTGTCATGACATGGAGGTTATTAGAAGACTATTACGCTCATCTTCAAGATGCCGCAGGGCACGTTCCTGGTACAGACAGTAGGGTAGGAGCTTTCTTTTAGTTGAAATTATTTTATTTTTGACAGGTATATCGTACACAGTGACTCTCACAATCCCATGATTGACTCTTTGGAAGATTTTAGATCACAACTGGAAAGTTTTATGCCTGATCTTCTTGTGATTGGTGGGCTACAGATGATGGATAGTTTCCCCTTCAAACCAGGTGAGGTTAAAGTAACTCTTTGGAGGTGGCTTCATATATCTACAGCAGCCTCCAAAACATTGCAGCTACAGTCAGATTTCGAGCCGTAATAATGGGCAAAGTTTTGGCACATCCCAGTAGTGTTCAAGCTTGCCTGCCTTTTGCACAATCCTTTTGGCTAATAAGACAACTGATTATAGTGATAGGCCAGTAGGAGAGTATGATATATGAACCAGCAAGATTTAACACTACCAGGAAGTGTTGCTCATCAGAACTGCCCAGGATGCTGCCAAAGAGCCATGGTCTTGGAAGCTGCTGTACATATAAAAGGCACCACTAGGTGCCTGCACTTTATACCCTATGGCATTTTTTAGATGTGATTTTGTCATCAAACATTGTGAGCAGCTATGAATTATGAAAATTATTACTTTCTGCTTGATTTTAAGGGCGGTTCGCACCATTGTGCTGTTCATGTGCATTCATTTAAATGGGTTGCCTATTACACCAAAAGTGCATTTTGTTTGCAGTGCACCAAAACGCATGTTTATTGGCAAGGTGTATTGGGGTCACATACAGAATAAATGGCACTGCATTACACCAACGTATGTAACGTGTTACAGTAACAGCACGTCTATTAGTCGGTACTCTAAACCCTGCTGTTTAACCAAAGAAAGGCAAAAATTGTGATACGTTTGCCTTAACAGAAAAGAACATTCTTAATGTACTGTACAATGTTATTTCTAATAAGTATTAGTAGCCATATATTTGATGTGCTTTTTAAACTAGAGTCATTGAAAACCAGTTATTGTGTAAGACTATTCCATTGACAACTTTTTCAATAATCGATTATGTCGATTAGTTGTTGCAGCCCTAAAATTTTCACAACTCTTTTTGACATTCAGCTTGTATGAACCACACTGGTTCATACAAGCTGAATGCTTTGCAAAAGCTTTCTGTATACACTATACAGAAAGCTTTTGCAAAGCATTTGTTAGAGCATTTAGTGGTGTTGTTGAAGTCTTCAAGTACCAATGGTTAGAGTGCTGAGTATGGAGTACAAGATTCCAGAAAATCCTCAGTTTCCTGAATGGACTCACTGCCTTTCCTCAAAGTCTGTATAGAGGTTGATGCTGCAAAAAAAATATTGCTTTCCCTTGACGTTGAATTCACACCTATGCATTTCTATTGATATAAAAAAAAATGTCAACCTGCATAAAACATATGTTGATTCTCACAAATGTGTGCTGATGTGCAATAAAAAGTGCACTGCAACGTGTCTTCAAGTGTTTTCATTTATTTAGATAGAAAATGTATGTGCCTAAAAAGAAGAGGTATGAATGCAGCCAACACTTTGCAATGCAAGGGTATAAGGCAAAACAATAATGAGTTTTAACCATATAAACATGAGGGGGGTGCAAAAGGTGTAATCCAGCACAGTCATATATTTTATGTAGTCTGACATATTTTTTTTAAATAAATCATAAAATTACCTTCTTGGCCCGAATTTATTTTCTGCTGATTTTTTTTTTGTGTTTATTCTTTGTGATTTAACTTCTGTGACTATTTGTTTAGGTCAGCGTGAAGCAAGATTGAAGGCGATTCAAGAAATGGTGTTGTCCATGGACCAAAAGATAGGTTGCCACTTTGAGATGGCATCCTTTGTGGAGCAAAACCTCATGAGGGACTTGATAGAGTATGTCATACCCTATTCTGATTCTTTGGGAATGAATGAGCAAGAACTTCCAAATCTCCTCAGTTTAATTAAAGGGGGTAACATTACAGTCTTATCTGACCCTTATCCACGTGTGGCTTCCATTCTTGACCAAATGCGTGAACTTTATCAGCTGCTTGGATCCAGGGAACTTAAAGAGGGTGAGAGGAGGCTGACCCGGCTACATGTCCATACAATAGCATTTCAAGCTATGATGGTGACCAAAGGCTCTATGTGGAAGAACACGATGTCTGCTACAGCAAAAGCATCTCTTACTGCTAATAGACATGTGTGTGGTTCTGCACATATTGACACTGGCAAGGCTAAACTCATCATGGATGATTCTTTCTCAATCAGCAGAGAAGATGGCAGCCAGAGGATACCTTTTAAGGAAAACCGTCCTGTGTCTTGTTGGGAAGAGGACACTTACGAGATCTGTCTAGCACCTGTCTTAGTCTGTACTGAAGTTTTCCAGACAGCAGGTGGAGGAGACAATATATCTGCTGCAGGACTGGTGTTGCAAATCTGATCTCATAGTAGCTTCATGATTTTGAGAAGGCCAACATTCCACAACTAGCTTCATGATTTTTAGAAGGCCAACATTCCACAACTAGAGAAGTATGTGTAATTTTAGATTTGTCGGAAAAGGGGTACAATGCATACTGACGGCATTTGAGACATATTTGCTTAACTAAGCTGAACCGTGGCGAACCTTTATTTTTGTTCCAAATATCATTCCATTTTTTTCTTGAAGGTCAGTCTACTCAAAACTGATGCTGCACAAAATTCAGACTCCATGTTGCTGGTTGGGCTGAGACTAAGAGAATAACTCTAGTAGGAATCACTGCTGAAGGCCCATCATCCCAAAACAGAGTTGAAAAAAATCAGTTTTGAATGGACTGACACTTCAAAACCCAATTGAACCCTCAGTTTAAATAAGTTCAATACATTCCAGGGGCATCAAAACAAATGTGTTCAATGTCTTACAAGGTTTTTATTTTCTTTCTAAAAGCCTCTGAGTAGAAAAGCCTATCAGAGTTAACACACCCCCTGCTAAGAGCCAGCGCAATCAGCAGGGAGCATGCAGTTTGCGGGACTATAGGTTTGACTTTGAAGGGGGCGGGGTAGGTACTCGCAACAAGACTACTGCTTCAGCATATAGAACAAGGGTCCTTCTCTGCAGCATACTGGCAGGGGCCAGGCTTTTCTACTCAGACAGTAGCTGTTTTAGAAAGAAAATGAACTGCAAGACATTGAACACCTTCTGTTTTGATGTACAGTGCTTAGAATGTATTTAACGAAATTAAACTAAAAGGTTCAGTTGGGCTTTGAAGTGTACATATAACTAGCACAAAGTGAAGGTAGACACTTTGACAGCTGAATCAATATTCCACCTATTGGTTGTCTAGGGTTCTGTGGTAGCTCAGAGAATCCGTGAGGTGTATTCTCTTAACTATTTCCAACTTACACAATACCTACCAACTCCTGTTTTATTAATGTGAAGAGGTCAGACAGACCTTCCATATTTTATCTATGTTAATTTTATACATGTATGTTGATTTTAAAGGTGTTTTTGTTTCTTCTCGTCAGCTATGATTTATGTATGGACTTGCATTCCTTTACTCATTGGTTTACATTTACTGAAATGTGTTTTGAGACCATATTTTTCCCATTAATTGTGTTTAGTACACCTGTACTTCAACACCCCCCCTCCCCCCTCTTCCTCCTTACCCAACCTTGATGGCCCATACTTATCACAACCCACCAAGATCTGTACGAACAGATTTTCCCTGAAAGTCCATTTCTGCATTCTGCTGTGAGCTACCCATGGGATATACTGGCTGCTTAGGTAGAAGTGCTGCACTGTGGGAGGAGGGTAGAATGCATGTCTGTACCATACTACATGGATTTTCAGGAGCATCCCAGAACATGGGTGGTGGGTATAGGCCAAGAAGGTTGTCCATTTTATGGTGGGGGATTTGGGGCATTGTGTTTTAAGTCTCAATTCCACACAATGCTCAATTTTGCACTAGGCAGAATATGGCATTTAAAAACACATTTTGTCACGCATGAACCAATGTTTGTCCCCGTCTGTTCAGAGACTTGTGCTTCAGGTATGCCTTGGCAGGACTGGATTTTGCACTTGCTACAATACCTCAATAAAAATGAGTGGGATTTCCTGTGTGGGTATTGTTTGTTGTTTCAGCTGTGTTGTACTTTACCTATTAGTTTAAGCGAACATATTTTGCAGGTTCCAACTTTGTCTTTTAGTCTTTACTTTTAAAACCGATACAAAAATCAGTGATGTAGCTGTAATAGCTGGGGAAAGGAGGGAGAACAGCATAATCCAAGCACCAGACAAAGCAGGGGTAGGCAACCTCAGTACTCCAGCTGTTCTAAAACTACAAATCTCATTATACCTTTGCTTTTAGGAGGCATGCCTGTAGCTGTCAGTTTTGCAATGCCTCATGGGACTTGTAGTTCCACAGTAGCTGGAGTGCCGAGGTTGCCTACCCCTGGGATAGAAGCTGTTGCATGTAAACATGCTGCTGCAGAAAAAGCTTAGCATATACAAAAGACCAGATCTCACCCAACACTAAAGTTTTTAGGCTGTTACATTCGAAACAGTGTTGGCTAGTATTCTCAGCACATATAGGGGACATGTTTACAAAGACTTCTTACCTTTTTTTTTTTTATTTAAAAAAGACAATTTTGTAACATAAAAGAATTTGACTAAAACCCATCATCTGATCTCATGTGACAGGATTAGAGTTCCTGCTGCCCTGTAAAAACTGAGATAAGGTAATTATTAGCATAATGTAGAATTCACAAACTATAATTGGAAAATAGGATAGCTGGCTGATCCCCCAATTTCAGAGTAGTGCGCAACACATCAATAAAAGCCTACAATTACTCTTCAAAATCTATAGTAATAGCAGAAGACGGATGACTCAAGCATAAGTCTGACATACAGAGATTGGACTAACTCTGGATTAGAGATGAGCCTGGGCTTGGTGGGAACCCAGTTCGCCTAAGCCCACTGAAACCTGTGACTTCTTGTCCCACCTCCTGGCCCAATTAGTGGCTGACCTCTTTGTGACATATAGCAAGGAATACACCTCCACAACTGATTTGACTAGGAGGAGGGGGGTGGTAGTGAGAGTTTTAAAAAGGGCTTGGGTAATCTAAACCAAGCTGGGTTTACACAAAGCCCAGACTCATTACTACTTAGGATCAGAGTCAGAAGCGGTAACTGCAATCAATGGCTTAGAATCAGCAAGGGCAGCAGGGAGATCAGCCACAGAAGCTGCAGGGTAAGACGTATGACCATGCTTAATGCCTCTATGGTCAGCACCAGCAAGGAACTGGATAAATTAGGCCACAAAGTCTGTAGTAAGGAACAAGGCAGGGGGGCTCAGCCCTACCCATGAAAGGTAAGGAGGATTTTGATGACCAGTCAGGTTCTATAACCATCGAACAACAGCAGAACTGACTACTCTGTGTTGAGGCATGCTGGTAGGAGGAGGGGTTATTTTTGACTGGCCTAAAGTTATTTTGTTTGCCAGGGTCCAATCCTCCTCGTGCTGGTGGTGGTGGTAACATAACCTAAAAGGTGAAAGAGTTCCTATGCCTCTCAAGAAAGAAGTTATGTGATCTTATTCTGCAGTATTGGATTAACGTTGATAATGACATAAACAGGTCAATGTACCATGTTTCCCTGAAAATAAGACCTATCCCGAAAGTAAGACTAGCACTATTTTTCAAGATTCCTGTAATATAAGACCTACCCCGAAAATAAGACCGTTTGATGGTAGCATGTGAGGGGGAACTTGAAGAGCAGGAGAGATGGTATCAGCCTGCAGGGACATACTGTAATAAGGGCATGACAGGGGACTCCCTCTAGCCAGCGCAGTGACAGGGAGCACTCCAGTACCATACTTCACCAACTGCTGTCCCACTGAAGGCACTGCTTAATGTATTGGTACTGTAATGTGTACCGGTAAAATGGTACCGTACTTTACCACGCTGTCCACTGATTGATGTCCCCACTGCTGCACCGCTGTCCCTGATGGGAAAGGAAGCCAGCGCTGTAGAAAGCAAGGCGGCGGAGGGAGCAGAGCCGCATTAGCAGATACTTCCTCTATAGCGCCAGTTACTGTGACAGGCGGAGTGATGCCAGATAACTTTTGGATTGTTATTCATGAATAACTTTAGATTGTTGTACATGAATAACTTTAGATTGTTGTACATTTTGTTGCACAGTAAAAAAAAGACATCCCCTGAAAATAAGACCTAGTGTGTTTTTTTTGGGGGCAAAAATTATATAAGACAGTGTCTTATTTTCGGGGAAACATGGGTAGATATTTTACCTTGTACTTGCATAACCCTTAAAGAGGGGAATTTGATAAAACTGCAGCAGCTGGGTACCACAACCAATCTGCTTCTCTCTTCAGTTAAGATTTGAAAATGAAAGCGAGAAGCTGATTGGTTGCCATGCACAGCTGCTCCAGATTTTGTCTGCTCCAGTTTTGATAAATATCCTGCAATGCATTTTTGGCTTATAAATTACTTTTTTTTTGCATTTTCACATTTTTGGATAGTCACACCTTTGCTCTAAAAAGTTTTTTTTTTTATTTTGGTAGACAAAGCTGAAGATTAAGCATGTCAAACCACATAGAGGTATTTTTCAGAACCTCTAAACCTAGAAGAGAATTCTTCAGTATGAAAGAGGGGGATATCTGTTCAACCTCAAACTTTCATATTCAGTATTTTCAGAAGGTGGCTAGCCTCCATGTTTCTCACAGGAAATGTTTACTAATAAAAGTAGCAAACTGGATGAGGTGAAGAATCACAACTTGCCAATGAAACCTGTTAATTTGAATGAATTCCGAATGTGTCCTGTAACGATATAAAAGCCATTGGTAGGTGCAGGTATTTACACACCCAGTGTTGGATAATTGCAATGGCTGGGGACTGGCAAAGTTTGAAGAGACAGGTAAGGCAAGTATAAATTATCTTCTTTTACAGCATGGACTTAATTTAAGATGTGACCGTTAACATTAACGAAAACATGGCATTGCCAAGGTCACTTTAAAAGGATTTCCAATATTTTGGTGAAGAGGGTACAAAAACCTTTATTGCATAAAAATAAATGACACTTTAGGCATTATTTGACACATTTTTATAAATTCAGTTTGTAGTTCAACTGCAGGTTATGTAGCTAGTCATTGGCTTTACTAAAGGAATAGAGGTTCAGTAAAGAAAATAACTTCTATTCCTTTAGTAAATTAACCCAATATAGCCTGTCCCTAATGATGTCAATACAGGCAGGGATCCTTCATCCTCAGCAGAAGAGATCTTAAATGTGGGTTTTCTGCCCAGTGCAGTTGGACACTCATAACGATCCTCTGAAAAAAATTAAGTAAAAAAAAAAGTTAGGATATGACACGAAACCAAAGCAAACTATGTCAAAGACAATAGTCAGTATTGTGCTATGCTATGGCTGTATGTGTGAAGTCAACACTGAGCATGGTGTATTTTTACTTTTGCAGCCAAGTTGGGATAACACCTATTTTAGAGTTGAATCATTTTTATTGAAAAACACAAAATACCACAGAAGAACATTACTGGTGAGAGTGTAAAACATAAAACATTGGTCCAGTAGTGACAACATATGAAACCACAGTTGATCAAATAAGTATACAATATATTGCACATATTTGGAGACCGAGCTCAGACTAAACTAGTATCATTAGACATAGACAATAAAAGGAGGGAGGGAGAACTAGGTCAGAGGCCAGAACCAAGTCCCTGTGTGAGCATGTAACACATCCAAAGTAAAAGATATGATGGGGACGATAATTAGTGTGAGGAAATAACCGCCACTGTCTGGCGAGTGGGTGGAAGTAATTGGCCTGACAAAGGGAAGAGTAAAGCTGGCCATACACCTTACAATTATCTGCAGATTTTCTGTGGTCAGATGGAAAAGGTGCAACAGATTCCTCCATCTACACTTAACTGTGTGGATGGAGTAATCTCCACCTGGGCCAATCTGTTGCACTTTTTCCATCTGACCACAGAAAATCTGCAGATAATTGTAAGGTGTATGGGCACCTTAAGACAGGATAGGGTGAGGCCGAGAGGGGCCTACCAAGAAAGAGACCAAAGAAGAAAACAGAAATAGGAAAAGGGAAGAGACAGTAAAAGAGGGGATCTAATCTGATCCTGGGAAATTACAGGCTGCAAGGTCCTGTAGAGAAATCAGTGAACTAGGGTTCCAGGGCAAGACTTGGTAACTTATAAAAATCAGTGGAGCTCCTGTGAGGTCGAACAATGCAGCCACACAAAACATTGGGTCATAAATTTGGAAAAAGTATCAGTATCGGTGGCCATGAGTTTCTCCATCCTCATGATGTCGTTAACATGACTAACCCAGAGAGAGAAGGGAGAGGTTATCGCTTGCTTCCAAAAGAGGGGAATAACTTGTCGATCTGCGGCCAAAATATGTTTAAATAAGCTATTTCTTTGAGCGGTCCGCGGGCCCGGTAGATGGGACAGCAAGGCTATTTCAGGAGAAGTGTGCAATGTGTCCCCATGCAGATGGTTGTAAAATCCCAATTTTTTTTTCCCCAAAACAAAAAGATCAAGGGACAGCCCCACCAAATATGTGTGTAGGTGCCACTTACCGCTTTGCATCGCCAGCACACCTCTGGAGAGTCAGGGAAGATACGATGAAGAGACACCAGATCCTTATACCACCTGGTGAGAATCTTATAGTTCTTCTCTTGGGCGTACGAGGAAACGGAAGACTTATGAGTAAAACAATAAATGGTATCCCAGTCTGAGTCCGATAAACATTTGGTTAGATCAAAATGCCACTGGGTCTGGAAAGTCAGCAGTGGCTGTTGGAGAGCTTCCCATTGCATCCCGTATACTGTATAACTGACAGTGTATTGCGTACAGGCTCTGTGGAGGTGACCAAACTTTCAAAGTGCGTCAAAGGTCCATGAATCTGCCCAGATTTGGACAGGGTTCGACAAAAATCAGACAACTGAATATCCAGGAGCTAAGTAGCGGTGAGCGTGGATGAGCCTGCCTCCGGAACAACATATCACCCAGTGGAGGGACTAACAAAATTTCTCGCCGTAGGCCAATCACATCTAGTGCGTCCACCGAGGGAGGAAACAGCAATACTAACTGGTAGTGTCGCGTTATCAAACAGGGGAGATAGAGGGCCTGGTATTTAAATATCAAACAAATTCATGTTTGATATTTAAAGAGTGCCAGATTCGTAATGAGGCCATGGTAAGAGGAGAGGACTGAAACTGAGCGCTTGAATCAAAGGGGGGACACTACGGAAGGGCCCTAAAGTCCATGGGGCATAACTCTTGTTCAATAAGCACCGAAGGTTTGGACAGGATGGAAACCAGTCCAGCATCCGGGCTGAGCGCCGCGCAATGATAGAGCTCAAAATCAGGCATACCCATTCAACCGCGCGACTTATGTCTACAAAGAGTTTTATATCACAAGCGTGAGTAGCCCCTTTTCCAAAAAAAGCAAATGACTAAAGAGCACAAAAATATAACAGTTTCGGGAGTGCCAATTTTGCCAAACCATGAGATCGCATGAGAAGAGTAAGAATCGAAGGCAGGACACAAAGACGTAAGAAAAGGGAGTTTAGCGCGTAAAGGTCTGACAGGTTTGATGGAATCACTGTCCCCAGATATGCGATAGATTTAAATTGCCTCTGAAAGGGGAAAATTTGTTTTAGAAGGGCGAGGGGGGAGAGTGAGATTCAAGGCCGTCGATTTGGACATGTTAACCTTGAAATTACTAAACCTGCCAAAGCTTTGAAACTCGGATAATAACGCGGGGACGCTAATGTGAGGGCGAGTGAGATACAAAAGCAAGTTGTCCGCATATAGGAAAATTTTGTGATGAAAGGAGGACGTACGAATTCCATGAATATCAGGATTGGAGCGAATAGACTGTGCTGAGTGTTCCATAAAGATGACCTAAAGGGGGAGGGGATATGGAACACTCCTGCCTAGTACCATTTGAAATTGGAAAGGGGTCCAAAAAGCTGCCATTTACCATAACATGGGTCGTTGGAGAGGAATAGAGAGACATGATTTCAGACATGATGTTGGGACCTAAACTGATTTGGGGCAGAGCAAGGCGAAGGAAGCACCAATCCACTCTGTCAAAGGCCTTTTCAGCGTCAATAGATAATAAGCAGGCTCGAGCGTTATGCTTGTGGATGTGAGAGATCAGATGAATTGTTTTAGTAGCGTTATCCCTAGCCTCCCAACCGAGGACAAACCCTACTTGCTAAAGGTCCCCACACACCTCACGATAAATCGTACGATAATCGCGATGGTTGTAAGGTGTGTGCCCAGTCTTAGTATTAATTAGAAAGGGCAAGGAGAAGTAGAAACAGAGAGCAATAATTTTAAAAAACTATTTGATGTCCACATTGAGTAACTAGATTGGGCGATAGTTTTGATAGAGAGGGTCCTTGCCGGGTTTGGGAATTACACATATATTTGCTGCCAACATGGTAGAGTGGAAGAGAGTTGAGAGTTGTTAACTGAATTAAACGTGCGGGCTAATATAGGCGAGATAATATAAGCCAGTGCTCAAAATTTCAAGTCCTGAGCTACTAGCCAGGCCCTAAAAGTTACTCGCCACCAGTTGCCCCACCTAACCCCTACCCTGCCCCGTACTTAACTCCGGCAGGTCAGTGGTGTGACAGAGTACAGAGATCAGTTACAATGCGGAGTCCAGAGGCCAGCGGTGTGATGCACAGTACTAAGGTCAGCAGTACAGAGGTCAGTAATGTAACTCGGAGTGCAGAGGTCAGCTGCCCATACACCTTACAACCATCGCACGACTTTCGTTGTGCGATGGTTGTAAGGTAATTAAACATTTTTACGATCTGCCCATCTTGGACAGGCAGATCGTACTTGTGGTCATTGCAAGTCCTCCCCGCGGAGGGCAGGGCTTGCTGATGATTGTACTGCTGAGCGGGCAGTGTGCACTTGCGCACACCAGCCCGTACGGCTTTCGTCTTCTGAGCATGCCACCAACCCGCCGAAAATCGTACGATTTTTGGCAGGTTTTCCAGAGTGCTTGGAAGACGAATGTCGTGTGACCATACAGTAGATGCAGCCACACGCTGCCCATACACCTGCCGATTATCGTACTTTGCGGGATCATCTGCGATTATCGTACGATAATCGTCAGGTGCATGGGCACCTTTACCCAGAAAAAAACAGGGACTTACAGTGCACAGTTGATCTGATTCAGGTGCTCTCTTCCTCTCCTGGTGGGGGTGTTGGGGGGAGGTTCATCAATGCTGCCTCCATGTAACAAGGTGAAGCCTCCAGCAGCGTAGTTGAGCCTCCTTTCAGGTCCCACACTGCAGAAATGTACAGAGGTCAGCAGGATGACGCACAGAGTTCAGTAATGTAACGCACAGTCCAGAGGTCAGCGGTAAGGAGGTCAGTAATAAAGCACAGTACAGAGGTCAGCAAATAACGCACAGTTCAAAAGTCAGCGGTGTAAGGCAGAAATAACGCGCAGCGGTCAGCGAGAACGCGCGGCACAGCGGTCAGCGAGAACGACGGGTTCGCCCGTCAGCGAGAACGCGCGGCGCACCCGTCAGCGAGAACGCGCATCGGTCAGCGAGAATGCACAGCGCATCGGTCAGTGAGAACGCGCAGCGCATCGGTCAGCGAGAACGCGCAGCGCATCGGTCAGCGAGAACGCGCAGCGGTCAGAACGCGCAGCGCATCGGTCAGCGGAACGCGCAGCGGTCAGAACGCGCATCGGTCAGCGAGAACGCGCAGCGGTCAGAACGCGCAGCGCATCGGTCAGCGGAACGCGCAGCGGTCAGAACGCGCATCGGTCAGCGGAACGCGCAGCGGTCAGAACGCGCAGCGGTCAGAACGCGCAGCGGTCAGCGAGAAGGCACGGCGCAGCGGTCAGCGAGAAGGCACGGCGCAGCGGTCAGCGAGAAGGCACGGCGCAGCGGTCATGCGGTCAGCAGGAACGCACGGCGCAGCGGTCAGCAGGAACGCACGGCGCAGCGGTCAGCAGGAACGCACGGCGCAGCGGTCAGCAGGAACGCACGGCGCAGCGGTCAGCAGGAACGCACGGCGCAGCGGTCAGCAGGAACGCACGGCGCAGCGGTCAGCAGGAACGCACGGCGCAGCGGTCAGCAGGAACGCACGGCGCAGCGGTCAGCAGGAACGCACGGCGCAGCGGTCAGCAGGAACGCACGGCGCAGCGGTCAGCAGGAACGCACGGCGCAGCGGTCAGCAGGAACGCACGGCGCAGCGGTCAGCAGGAACGCACGGCGCAGCGGTCAGCAGGAACGCACGGCGCAGCGGTCAGCAGGAACGCACGGCGCAGCGGTCAGCAGGAACGCACGGCGCAGCGGTCAGCAGGAACGCACGGCGCAGCGGTCAGCAGGAACGCACGGCGCAGCGGTCAGCAGGAACGCACGGCGCAGCGGTCAGCAGGAACGCACGGCGCAGCGGTCAGCAGGAACGCACGGCGCAGCGGTCAGCAGGAACGCACGGCGCAGCGGTCAGCAGGAACGCACGGCGCAGCGGTCAGCAGGAACGCACGGCGCAGCGGTCAGCAGGAACGCACGGCGCAGCGGTCAGCAGGAACGCACGGCGCAGCGGTCAGCAGGAACGCACGGCGCAGCGGTCAGCAGGAACGCACGGCGCAGCGGTCAGCAGGAACGCACGGCGCAGCGGTCAGCAGGAACGCACGGCGCAGCGGTCAGCAGGAACGCACGGCGCAGCGGTCAGCAGGAACGCACGGCGCAGCGGTCAGCAGGAACGCACGGCGCAGCGGTCAGCAGGAACGCACGGCGCAGCGGTCAGCAGGAACGCACGGCGCAGCGGTCAGCAGGAACGCACGGCGCAGCGGTCAGCAGGAACGCACGGCGCAGCGGTCAGCAGGAACGCACGGCGCAGCGGTCAGCAGGAACGCACGGCGCAGCGGTCAGCAGGAACGCACGGCGCAGCGGTCAGCAGGAACGCACGGCGCAGCGGTCAGCAGGAACGCACGGCGCAGCGGTCAGCAGGAACGCACGGCGCAGCGGTCAGCAGGAACGCACGGCGCAGCGGTCAGCAGGAACGCACGGCGCAGCGGTCAGCAGGAACGCACGGCGCAGCGGTCAGCAGGAACGCACGGCGCAGCGGTCAGCAGGAACGCACGGCGCAGCGGTCAGCAGGAACGCACGGCGCAGCGGTCAGCAGGAACGCACGGCGCAGCGGTCAGCAGGAACGCACGGCGCAGCGGTCAGCAGGAACGCACGGCGCAGCGGTCAGCAGGAACGCACGGCGCAGCGGTCAGCAGGAACGCACGGCGCAGTGGTCAGCAAGAATGCACAGCACAGAGCTCAGCAGTTTAAGGCAGAAATAACAGGGACTTACAGTGCACATGGCAGGTGTGACCTTTTCTTCTCCTGGTGTTTTTTTTTGGGGTACAGCGATCTGTCCTGTCCGACGTGAAGCCTCCCTTCAGGTCCCGCACTGTCCTGCCATCCAGCCAATCACAGCTGTGCAGTCTTCCTCCCAGCCTATGGCAGCTAACGTGGGCGGAGGAAGACTGCAGATGACGGACTGAAGCGGCGGCAGATTCCTTTCCTGATTTTCACTCGCCAATTGCGAGAGGGCGAGTGGAAATTTTGAGCCCTGATATAAGCCAGGTCCAGGGCATTTACCAGGTTTGCGAGTACGGATAGCCACTTCGACTTCCTCCGATGTGAAAGGAGACTCTAAGTCCCCCACCACAATAGGTTCTACCGTGTGGAGTCAAATGGTGCCCGCATTTATTAGCCGACTCATACCGCAGTTTACATCATTGGGTTAAAGGATGGGTGGAGTCCGCTGCATGGTCAGTGACAAAATCCTGAATGGATTTCTGAACCTCCTGTAGGCACAGGGAATCCTGCAACAGAGTATCATTAAGCTGCCATGATAAGGGAGTACGTCTGTTAGGAAAAACACCTAACTTAAAAATTAGTGGGGCATGGTCAGACCATAGGCACAGACCAATGTGGGCAGAGAGAGCACTATCTAACAATGACTGAGAAACAAACATATAGTCCAGTCTACTAAACGTGTTATGTGCCGGAGAAAAACAAATGGAATATTCTGCAATGGCTGAGTCAATCACCTGATCTGAACCCGATCGAGCATGATTTTCACTTGCTGAAGATAAAACTTGGGGCAGAAAGACCCACGAACAAACAAGAAGTGAGGACAGCTGCGGTAAAGACCTGGCAAAGTATCAAAGGAGGAAACCCAATGTTTGGTGATGTTCATGCACCCCGGACTTCAAGCAGTCATCACCAGTTTATGAATGGGGAGAAGCCTCTGTAGTGAGTGCTACTCCCCATTCATACATTTTTGAATAAACAGGAAGTGATGTAAATCACAGCCTGTTCATTCATAACTGGGGACACATTGTAAATAACTGGGGACTCATAGTACTAACACCGGAGTGATCAGACGATCACTCCGGTGTTTGCTCTGCACAGCGAGATCGATAAATATCAATTATATTTAATGATCCCCCGTTCGGCCACGCTAAAGGATGACAGTGGCTCCCAACAGAACACCGCTCGGCCATCCTGGATTGCGGCCAGCCGCCGCTCGCCCCTCCGCCGGCCAATTTTCATCGGATCCCCGCTGCCACAGAATCTACAAGTAGGGGACAGCAGCAGGCATCCATGGAGTCTCTCATCCATGCATGGAGCAGCTTCAGGCAGGGATGAGAGACTCCAGATGCCGGCGGCCGGCAGCAGCGGTGCCGGCGGGGGGCACTTGGGTTTTTTTGTTATAACAAGTATTAACGGCT